>NC_079197.1:191718115-191820615 GCF_029499605.1 Hyla sarda | reverse complement strand
ATTAGTTTTATTTGAGTAAAGTTTTTTTCAAACCTTGATTTTATGTTTGGTCTTTTATAACTATATTTTGCTTGTTAGCGGAAGCCACCTGATAGATGACGTCTGTTTCAGAGCTGGAATTTTGCATTAGTCCATAAAATCATTTAACCCTTTTTATCCCATATCCCCCTGGCACCAAGGGTACTATGAAGAGCCAGGTACCAGTAGTTTTGGACTGTCAAAAATAATGGTGAGAGACTGGGGCAGTAACAGGCTGGTAGTATTAGGTTTTGGAGGGCCCAAAATGACTCTTGCCACCCTGATGGTACCAGACTGCTACTGCTTGGTTTGTATTTGCCCGATAATAGGGGACAACACTTTTTTTGTTCATATTTATTTATATAAACAAAAAAAGTTGGGTATTTTGTCATAAACAGTCAGGTGCAAAGCAGAGCATTAGCTGACTAACGTTACCAGGGTGGCAAGGGCCATTTATTTTGGCAGTTGTTGGCCTAATAATACTAGCCTGCTAATGCCCACTTCCAGAACATCTCCAGACCTGACAGTACCCAGCTGTTCCTGATACCCTAATGCCGGTGGGTACCAGTATAATAATGAAGGGCTGTGGCTAGCCAATTTAGGGGCTAATGTTAAGCCCCAAATTAGTAGCTAACATGACCGGTCCGATAGCTTTCCCTCCTACGTTAACAATAATTGTGAAAAGAAACACACACAAAGTTTTTTTTATTGATATAAATGCTCCCAGAGTTCCCTCACTAACCCTTTCATTAAGTACTTATTCTGAAGTTGTCCTGATCTACTGTAATAAAGAAAAAAATGTTAGTCAAAAATAGTAAAAACATTAACCAATCATACATACTTCTCCAGCATCTTCCAGCAGAATCAGAAAGTTTCTGTTTTTACAGCCAGAAAAGTTTTCTGCTTCTGTGTGGGAAACCCTGTGGCAGCCAGCAATTGGCAGCAAGCCAGAGCTATGCAATCTATTTATAGTAACATAAAGTAACTTCAGATTCTGAAATAACTAGTTTTCTTGCTCTCTCTCTCTCTCTCTCTCTCTCTCTCTCTCTCTCTCTCTATCCATCTGTCTGTATCTCTCTCTCTCACTCTCTATCCATCTGTCTGTATCTCTCTCTCTCTATCCATCTGTCTGTATCTCTCTCTCTCTTTCCCCCGTGAGTAGTGATGACTAGGGACAATGCTGTTGTTATGATAAGGGTAGTGGTCCCTGATACATATGTCATGTTTTAAGGTTATCTCAATATTCCTTTGTGAACCCCAACCTTTCTTCTAAATAAAGCTATTCCCCCATACAGGACTGAAGGCTTTATAGCCAGGATTTTGTACAACTTTTTTTACTTTATTGAACTATTTTGAAATTGCAGAAAATACAAAGTCTCTTAAAAGACAGCTTATGAATCGCACAGTTAGTCAGAAGAATGAGGGTTTGGTCACTGTCCCTTGAAATATTTTTTTTTTTCTGCATACACTTTGCAGGAGCAAATCTCTAATGCTTTGGCATGTATATGTGGATTTATACTCTACAGATATTTTCTTTTTTTAAATCAACTGGTGCCAGAAATTTAAACAGATTTGTAAAATTACTTCTATTAGAAAATCTTAATTACTTATTAGCTGCTGAATACAACAGAGGAAATTCTTTTCTATTTGGAACTGAGTGTTCTCTGCTGACATCACGAGCACAGTGCTCTCTGCTTACATCATGAACACAGAGCTCTCTGCTGACATCACGAGCACAGTGCTCTCTGCTGACACCTCTGTCCATTTTAGGAACTGTCCAGAGTAGGAGAAAATCCCCATAGCAAACATATGCTGCTCTGGACAGTTTCTAATATGGACAGAGATGTCAGCAGAGAGCACTGTGCTCGTGATGTCAGCAGAGAGCTCTGTGTTCATGATGTAAGCAGAGAGCACTGTGCTCGTGATGTCAGCAGAGAACACTCAGTTCCAAATAGAAAATAATTTCCTCTGTAGTATTCAGCAGCTAATAAAAGTAATTTACAAATCTGTTTAACTTTCTGGCACCAGTTGATTTAAAAAAAAAAATTTCCACCGGAGTACCCCTTTAACCTGTTCAGGACCCCGGGTGTACAGATACGTCCTGACACCCTGGGTCTTAAGGACCCAGGACAGTACAGGCGCGTGGCGGGGACCGGACCGGGGTGACTGCTGATCAGACACCCCCATGTTGGCGATCGGTGCAGATCGGAAGTGAATTCACACTTGCGATTTGCGCCTATTCCGGGTCTTACGGGTCTATGGTGACCCGGTGACCAGGAATATAAGGGGGATCGCGGTTGTCCAAGACACCTACGATCCCCCTGAAGCGATAGGAGTGAGGTGGCAGGGGTGCCACCCCTCCTATCCCTGATATTGGTGGTTTAGACGCGACCAACAATAGCAGATCGGGGGGAGGGGGGGTAAACTTTTGTTTTCCCCGTCCTGCCCACCCACAATAGGCGGGGCAGGACAGGGAACCGACAGGGACTGGGCGCCGAAGTCCACTTACCCATCGGTGGAGGCTGGGCGACATGTCATGCGGCAGAAGAGGACAGCTCCCTTGATCCGACGGAAGGCGGTGAGTTGCCTAGCAACATCAGGAGGGCTACAGTCTGAGACCACTATACAGTGGTCTCTACACTATAGCCCTCCAGATGTTGCAAAACTACAACTCCCAGCATGGCCTGACAGCTGTTTAGGCATGCTGGGATTTGCAGTTTTGCAACAGCTGGAGATCTACAGTTTAGAGACCACTGCACAGTGATCTCTATACTGTTACACTCTAGATCTTGCAAAACTACAACTCCTACCATGCCCACACAGCTGTTTGCTGTCCAGGCATGCTGGGATTTGTAGTTTTGCAACATCTGGAGGTCCACAGTTTGGAGATCACTGTGCAGTGGTCTCTAACTGTAGCCCTCCAAATGTTGCAAAACTGCAAATCCCAGCATGCCCAAACAGCAAACAGCTGTCTCGGCATGCTGGGAGTTGTAGTTGCGTACCTCCATCTGTTGCATAACTATATCTCCCAGCATCAGTACATGCTGGGAGTTGTAGTTTTGCAGCAGCTATAGGCACACTGGTTAGAAAATACTGAGTTAGGTAACATAACCTAACTGAAGGTTTTCCAACCAGTGTGCCTCCAGCTGTTTCAAAAGTACAACTCCCAGCATGCACAGTCTGTCAGTACATGCTGGGAGTTGTAGTTTTGAAACAGCTGGAGGTTTGCCCCCCCCCCCCCCAAGTGAACGTACAGGGTACATTCACACAGGCAGGTTTACAGTAAGTTTCCTGCTTCAAGTATGAGCTCCGGCAAATTTATTGCCGTGGCGCAAATTTCTAGCCGGAATCTCACTGTAAACCTCTGCCAGTGCGAATGTAGACTAAAAACACTACACTACACTAACACATACTAAAGGGTAAAACATTACGTATACACCCCTAACACTGTCCCCCACATGTGGGGTATTTCCGTACTCGGGAGAAAATGAAATACAAATTTTGGGGGTCTTTTTCTCCTTTTTTACACTAACATACTGGTGTTGCCCCATACTTTTTATTTTCACAAGTGTTAAAAGGGAAAAAAGACCCCCAAAATTTTAGTATGGAAATACCCCATATGTGGGCGTAAAATGCTCTGCGGGCGCACAACAAGGCTCAGGAGTGAGAGCGCACTATGTACATTTGAGGCCTAAATTGGTGATTTGCACAGTAGTGACTGATTTTACAGCAGTTCTGACATAAACGCAAAAAAAGAAATACCAACATGTGACCCCATTTTGGAAACTACACCCCTCATGGAGCCTTAACACCCCACAGGTGTTTAATGAAAATTTTTCAGAGTTGGATGGAAAAATTGAAAAAAAAGGCTGGTGTTACCCTAAATTTTTCATTTTGACAAGGGAAAATCGGAAAAAAGCCCCCCAAAATTTGTAACCCCATTTCTTATGAGTAAGAACATACCCCATATGTGGAAGTAAAGTGCTCTGCGGGTGCACTACAATGCTCAGAAGAGAAGGAGCGCCATTGGGATTTTGAAGAGAAAATTTGTCCGAAATTGAAGGCCACATGTGTTTACAAAGCCCCCATGGTACCAGAACAGTGGACCCCCCCCACATGTGACCCCATTTTGGACACTACACCCTTCACGTAATGTAATAAGGGGTATATTGAGCATTTACGCCCCACAGGTGTCTGACACATTTTTGGAACAGGGATCCGTGAAAATGAAAAATGTAATTTTTCATTTGCTCAGCCCACTGTTCCAAAGATCTGTCAAACGCCAGTGGGGTGTAAATACTCACTGCACCCCTTATTAAAATCTGAGAGGGGTGTAGTTTCCAAAATGGGGTCACATGTGGGGGGGTTCCACTGTTCTGGCAGCACGAGGGGCTTTGTAAACACACATGGCCCCCGACTTCTATACCAACCAAATTCTGTCTCCAAAAGCTCAATGGTGCTCCTCCTCTTCTGAGCATTGTAGTGCGCCAGCAGAGCACTTGACGTCCACACATTGGGTATTTCCATACTCAGAAGAAATGGGGTTACAAATTTTGGGGGTCATTTTCTCCTATTACCCCTTGTAAAAATGTAAAATATGGGGAAAAACCAGCACTTTAGTGAAAACATTTTTTTTTCATTTACACATCCGACTTTAACAAAAAGTCGTCAAACACCTGTGACCCCTTGTTGCGTTCCTTGAGGGGTGTAGTTTCCAAAATAGTATGCCATGTGTTTTTTTTTTGCTGCTCTTGCACCATAGGGGCTTCCTAAATGCGACATGCCCCACTAAAACCATTTAAAACCATTCAAACACCTGTGACCCCTTGTTGCGTTCCTTGAGGGGTGTAGTTTCCAAAATAGTATGCCATGTGTTTTTTTTTTGCTGCTATTGCACCATAGGGGCTTCCTAAATGCGACATGCCCCACTAAAACCATTTCAGCAAAATTTGCTTTTCAAAAGCCAAATGTGACCCCTCCTCTTCTGAGCATTGTAGTGCGCCAGCAGAGGTATTTGCATACTCAGAAGATGGGGTATTTCCATACTCAGAAGAGATGGGTTTACAAATTTTGGAGGGCATTTTGTCCTATTATCCTTTGTAAAAATTTAAAATTTGAGGGAAAACCAGCCTTTTAGTGGAAAAAAAAAATCATTTACACATCCAACTTTAACGAAAAGTCATCAAACACCTGTGGGGTGTTAAGGCTCACTGGACCCCTTGTTACGTGCCTTGAGGGGTGTAGTTTCCAAAATAGTATGCCATGTGTTTTTTTTTATTTTGCTGTTCTGGCACCATGGAGGCTTCTTAAGTGGGACATGCCCCCCCAAAAACCTTTTCACTCACTCTCCAAAATCCCAGTGTTGCTCCTTCCCCTCTGAGCCCTCTACTGCGCCTGCCGAACACTTGACATTCACATATGAGGTATCTTCTTACTTGAGAGAAATTGGGTTACACATTTTAGGAAGATTTCTCTCCTTTTACCCCTTCAATAACTGGTCTACAAGAACATGCCAGTTTAAAAAATTAAGATTTTGAAGGGTTAACAAACTTACTGAATGTCATTTTGAATACTTTGAGGGGTTCAGTTTTTATAATGGGGTCATTTATGGGGTATTTCTAATATGAAGGCCCTTCAAATCCACTTCAAAACTGAACTGGTCCCTGAAAAATTTCGATTTTGAAAATTTTGTGGAAAATTGCTGCTATACTTTGAAGCTTCTGATGTCTCCAAATGTTGTATATGTATATACATATTGTATATATGAATCAATATATCATTTATTTGGAATATTCATTTTCCTTATTAGCAGAGAGCTTCAAAGTTAAAAAAAAAAGCAACATTTTAAATTTCTTTGTCAAATTTGGGAATTGTTCACCAAGAAACGATGCAAGTATCGACAAAATGTTACCACTAACATGAAGTAGAATATGTCACGAAAAACAATCTCAGAATCAGAATGAAAGGTAAAAGCATCAGAGTTATTAATGCTTAAAGTGACAGTGGTCAGATGTGCAAAAAATGGCCGGGTCCTACAGTGAAAATTGTCTGGGTCCTTAAGGGGTTAAGGCTTCCCTTTCTTGCAAGTTTTGAAGAATCCAACTTACGGAAAATTTACTTGTACGTTTAGTGGTAAATTGTGACTCAGAGGAGCACATACAGGAAAGTCCTCCCTGGCTCGGCAGACAGGCTTGCACTAGTGTTAAAGGGGTATTCCAGGCAAAACCTTTTTTATATATATCAACTGGCTCCGGAAAGTTAAACAGATTTGTAAATTACTTCTATTAAAAAATCTTAATCCTTCCAATAGTTATTAGCTTCTGAAGTTTTCTGTCTAACTGCTCAATGATGATGTCACGTCCTGGGAGCTGTGCATGATGGGAGAATATCCCCATAGGAGCTGGACAGCTCCCGGGACGTGAGTCATCAGAGAGCAGTTAGACAGAAAACAACAACTCAACTTCAGAAGCTAATAACTATTGGAAGGATTAAGATTTTTTAATAGAAGTAATTTACAAATCTGTTTAACTTTCCGGAGCCAGTTGATATATATAAAAAAAAGTTTCTGCTTGGAATATCCCTTTAACCCCTTAACCCCTTAAGGACACATGACGTTCTCATACGTCTCCATTTCCGAGTCCTTAAGGACACATGACGTATGAGAACGTCATGTGTTTTACCGCCCCCCCCGCAACCATCTGGAGCGGAGCCGGTCCCCGATGCCTGCTGAAATCGTTCAGCAGGCATCGGGGCATATTGCCCAGGGGGGTCATTATGACCCCCCATGTCGGCGATGGCAGCAGATCGCTGGACAATTCAGTCCAGCGATCTGCGGCGGATTCCGGGTCAATCGGGTCTCCAGTGACCCGGTGACCCGGAATTATTGGCTGATCGGGGCCGTCAGAGACGGCCCCGAACAGCCAGAGCCAGCAGGGGTGAGGTGGCACTGGTGCCACCTCACGATCGCCCTGATTCGTCGGCCGGATTACCGGCCGACCAATCAGGGCGCCTGCTGCGGGTGTCACTCCCGCAACCCGCTCCGCCCCTCTTCCGGAGGACGTGAGCGGGTGCGGGACGTGCACCCCGGGTGCTGGGGACCCCGATCCCCGGCGCCCCTGTTGGGATCGGGGCCCCAGGAGCAGCGGCGGCGGAGATGACGAGGGACTGACCTGTGCGGCGAGGATCGTTGGAGGTGAGTGACAGCCTCCTGCTGTTGCTTAGCAACAGCTCCCAGCATGCAAAAAGGGCAGGAGGCCACATGCTGGGACTTGTAGTTTTGCAACAGCTGGAGGCACATTCTTTCTATGGAAAAGTGTACCTTCAGCTGTTGTGTAACTACAACTCCCAGCTTGCACAATCAGCTAAAGTGCATGCTGGGAGTTGAAGTGGTGCATCTGGTGGTTGCATAACTACAACTCCCAGCATGCCTGTTGGCTGTCGGTGACTGCTGAGAGTTGTAGTTTTGCAACAGCTGAAGGCACACTGAGTTAAGTAGTAAACCAGTGTGTCTCCAGCTGTTGCATAACTACAATCCCCAGCATCCCCAGCCAAAGTAGTATGCCTCCAGCTGTTGCATAACTACAACACCCAGCATGCCCTTCCGCTGTCCGTACATGCTGGGGGTTGTAGCTTTTGCAACAGCTGAAGGCACACTGGTTGCAAAACACTGAGTTTGTTACCAAACTCGGTGTTTCACAACCAGTGTGCCTCCAGCTGTTGCAAAACTACAACTCCCAGCATGCACTGATAGACCGTACATGCTGGGAGTTGTAGTTTTGCAACAGCTGGATGTTCCCCCCCCCAATGTGAACGTACAGGGTACACTCACATGGGCGGAGGATTACAGTTAGTATCCGGCTGCAAGTTTGAGGTGCGGCAAAATTTCTGCCGCAGCTCAAACTGCCAGCGAGAAACTACTGTGAACCCCCGCCCGTGCGACTGTACCCTAAAAACACTACACTACACTAACACACAATAAAATAAAAAGTAAAAAACACTACATATACACATACCCCTACACAGCCCCCCTCCCCTCCCCAATAAAAATGAAAAACGTCTGGTACGCCACTGTTTCCAAAACGGAGCCTCCAGCGGTTGCAAAACTACAACTCCCAGCATGCACTGATAGACCGTACATGCTGGGAGTTGTAGTTTTGCAACAGCTGGATGTTCCCCCCCCCAATGTGAACGTACAGGGTACACTCACATGGGCGGAGGATTACAGTAAGTATCCGGCTGCAAGTTTGAGCTGCGTCAAATTTTCTGCCGTAGCTCAAACTGCCAGCGAGAAACTACTGTGAACCCCCGCCCGTGTGACTGTACCCTAAAAACACTACACTACACTAACACAAAATAAAATAAAAATTAAAAAACACTACATATACACATACCCCTATACAACCCCCCTCCCCAATAAAAATGAAAAACGTCTGGTACGCCACTGATTCCAAAACGGAGCCTCCAGCTGTTGCAAAACAACTACTCCCAGTATTGCCAGATAGCCGTTGACTGTCCAGGCATGCTGGGAGTTTTACAACAGCTGGAGGCACCCTGTTTGGGAATCACTGGCGTAGAATACCCCTATGTCCACCCCTATGCAAGTCCCTAATTTAGGCCTCAAATGCGCATGGCGCTCTCACTTTGGAGCCCTGTCGTATTTCAAGGCAACAGTTTAGGGCCACATATGGGGTATCGCCGTACTCGGGAGAAATTGGGCTTCAAATTTTGGGGGGTATTTTCTGCTATTACCCTTTTAAAAAATGTATAAATTTTTGGGAAAACAAGCATTTTAGGTAAAAAAAATATATATTTTTTTACATATGCAAAAGTCGTGAAACACCTGTAGGGTATTAAGGTTCAAATTACCCCTTGTTACGTTCCCCGAGGGGTCTAGTTTCCAAAATGGTATGCCATGTGTTTTTTTTTTGCTGTCCTGGCACCATAGGGGCTTCCTAAATGCGGCATGCCCCCAGAGCAAAATTCGCTTTCAAAAAGCCAAATGCTACTCCTTCTCTTCTGAGACCTGTAGTGCGCCAGCAGAGCACTTTTCACCCCCATATGGGGTGTTTTCTGAATCGGGAGAAATTGGGCTTCAAATTTTGGGGGGTATTTTCCGCTCTTACCCTTTTTAAAAATGTAAACATTTTGGGAAAACAAGCATTTTAGGTAAAAAATAAAAAAAATTTTTTACATATGCAAAAGTCGTGAAACACCTGTAGGGCATTAAGGTTCACGTTACCCCTTGTTACGTTCCCCGAGGGGTCTAGTTTCCAAAATGGTATGCCATGTGTTTTTTTTTTGCTGTTCTGGCACCATAGGGGCTTCCTAAATGCGGCATGCCCCCAGAGCAAAATTTGCTTTCAAAAAGCCAAATGTGACTCCTTCTCTTCTGAGACCTGTAGTGCACCAGCAGAGCACTTTTCACCCCCATGCAAGGTGTTTTCTGTATCGGGAGAAATTGGGCTTCAAATTTTGGGGGGTATTTTCTGCTATTACCCTTTTTAAAAATGTAAAATTTTTGGGAAACCAAGCATTTTAGGTAAAGAAAATATATATATTTTTTACATATGCAAAAGTCGTGAATCACCTGTAGGGTATTAAGGTTCACTTTACCCCTTGTTACGTTCCCTGAGGGGTCTAGTTTCCAAAATGGTATGCCATGTGTTTTTTTTTGCTGTCCTGGCACCATAGGGGCTTCCTAAATGCGGCATGCCCCCCAAAAACCATTTGTCGCTCCTTCCCTTCTGAGCCCTCTACTGCGCCCGCCGAACAATTAACATAGACATATGAGGTATGTGCTTACTCGAGAGAAATTGGGTTTCAAATACAAGTAAAATTTTTTTCCTTTTTACCCCTTGCAAAAATTCAAAAGTTGGGTCTACAAGAACATGCGAGTGTAAAAAATTAAGATTTTGAATTTTCTCCTTCACTTTGCTGCTATTCCTGTGAAACACCTAAAGGGTTAATACACTTACTGAATGTTTTTTTGAATACTTTAGGGGGTGTAGTTTTTATAATGGGGTCTTTTATGGGGTATTTCTAATATGAAGACCCTTCAAATCCACTTCAAACCTGAACTGGTCCCTGAAAAATAGTGAGTTTGAAAATTTTGTGAAAAATTTCAAAATTGCTACTGAACTTTGAAGCCCTCTGGTGTCTTCGAAAGTAAAAACTCATAAATTTTATGATGCAAACATAAAGGAGACATATTGTATATGTGAACCCAAAAAAAATATATTTTGAATATCCATTTTCCTTACAAGCAGAGAGCTTCAAAGTTAGAAAAATGCAAAATTTTCATTTTTTTCATCAAATTTTGGGATTTTTCACCAAGAAAGGATGCAAGTTACCATAAAATTTTACCACTAAGTTAAAGTAGAATATGTCACGAAAAAACAATCTCGGAATGAGAATGATAACTAAAAGTATTCCAGAGTTATTAATGTGTAAAGTAACAGTGGTCAGAATTGCAAAAAACGCTCCGGTCCTTAAGGTATAAAATGGCCTGGTCCTTAAGGGGTTAAGGACTCAGCCCATTTTGGCCTTAAGGACTCAGACAATTTAATTTTTACGTTTTCATTTTTTCCTCCTCGCCTTCTAAAAATCATAACTCTTTTATATTTTCATCCACAGACTAGTATGAGGGCTTGTTTTTTGCGCGACCAGTTGTCCGTTGTAATGACATAACTCATTATATCATAAAATGTATGGCGCAACCAAAAAACACTATTTTTGTGGGGAAATTAAAACGAAAAACGCAATTTTGCTAATTTTGGAAGGTTTTGTTTTCACGCCGTACAATTTCTGGTAAAAATGACATGTGTTCTTTATTCTGAGGGTCAATACGATTAAAATGATACCCATTATTATATACTTTTATATTATTGTTGCGCTTAAAAAAATCACAAACTTTTTAACCAAATTAGTACGTTTATAATCCCTTTATTTGATGACCTATAACTTTTTTATTTTTCCGTATAAGCGGCGGTATGGGGGCTCATTTTTTGCGCCATGATCTGTACTTTTTTTTGATACCACATTTGTATATAAAAAACTTTTAATACATTTTTTATAATTTTTTTTTAATAAAATGTATTAAAAAAGTAGGAATTTTGGACTTTTTAAATTTTTTTTCGTTCACGCCGTTCACCGTACGGGATCATTAACATTTTATTTTAATAGTTCGGACATTTACGCACGCGGCGATACCAAATATGTCTATAAAAAATGTTTTTTACGCTTTTTGGGGGTAAAATAGGAAAAAACGGACGTTTTACTTTTTTATTGGGAGAGGGGATTTTTCACTTTTTTTTTACTTTTACTTTTACATTTTTTTACATTTTTTTTTACACTTGAATAGTCCCCATAGGGGACTATTCATAGCAATACCATGATTGCTAATACTGATCTGTTCTATGTATAGGACATAGAACAGATCAGTATTATCGGTCATCTCCTGCTCTGGTCTGCTCGATCTCAGACCAGAGCAGGAGACGCCGGGAGCCGCACGGAGGAAGGAGAGGGGACCTCCGTGCGGCGTTCTGAATGATCGGATCCCCGCAGCAGCGCTGCGGGCGATCCGATCGTTCATTTTAATCGCGAACCGCCGCAGATGCCGGGATCTGTATTGATCCCGGCACCTGAGGGGTTAATGGCGGACGCCCGCGAGATCGCGGGCGTCGGCCATTGCCGGCGGGTCCCTGGCTGCGATCAGCAGCCGGGATCAGCCGCGCATGACCCGGGCATCGCTCTGATGCCCGCGGTTATGCTTAGGACGTAAATGTACGTCCTGGTGCATTAAGTACCACCTCACCAGGACGTACATTTACGTCCTGCGTCCTTAAGGGGTTAAGTAAACCGAGCCCGCAGAACCCTGGTTCTGTCAGAACTTTAGATAACATTCACTTTGTAGCAAAGGCAAACAATGGCTGGTTTGATTCAGTCAAATCTTGTAACACACCATGTGAGAATAGGATAAGGACGTAGGAACATAGATATGACATCAGGGTAGCCCAGAATACCTTGCAAGTGGGAGGATCACATGACATTAGCTAGTAATGTCTTTTATACAGCTCCTAGCCAATTAGGGGACAGTATAGGGGTACAGGGTAGGGCACCAGAAACGTCTATACATGCAGCTGCAGCCACCATTTTAGGAAGAAGAGCGATAAGGATATCCAGGACTGCAGGATTTTCCAACACAGAATTAATGATCTTTTCCCAATCTCACCCCCCCCCCCCCCCACCACCCAAAATCCCAAAATATCAATTACAGTCAATGGCTCTCCCCATGATCCCACTGTCTTGAATGTCACCTTCGATAACTGTTCGGTCTTTCAAGCCACACATCCAGACCTCACTACCTCCTTCCGCCTCAGCCTCAAAAGCATTTCTTGAATCTGCTAATTTCTGACTCAACTAAACTATTGGTAGATCTCCTCATCGTCTGACAACATCCTCCCCATTGGCCTTCCAGAAAATACTCCTACTACCCTCCGATCCATCCTCAACGCTCCTCCTCCTACCAACCTAGTTTACCCATTGCCCAGCTCATACACTGTAAACTGTTCACCAGGACATTGTGTCCCCTCTGTACATCTCTGACCTGATCTCCCGACGCCGCCCTTCATGTAATCTCTGACCTGATCTCCCGACACCGCCCTTCATGTAATCTCTGACCTGATCTCCGACGCCGTCCTTCATGTAATCTCTGACCTGATCTCCCGCCGCCGCCCTTCATGTAATCTCTGACCTGATCTCCCGACACCGCCCTTCATGTAATCTCTGACCTGATCTCCTGACACCGCCCTTCATGTAATCTCTGACCTGATCTCCCGACACCGCCCTTCATGTAATCTCTGACCTGATCTCCGACGCCGCCCTTCATGTAATCTCTGACCTGATCTCCCGCCGCCGCCCTTCATGTAATCTCTGACCTGATCTCCCGACACCGCCCTTCATGTAATCTCTGACCTGATCACCCGATGCCGCCCTTCATGTAATCTCTGACCTGATCACCCGCCGCCGCCCTTCATGTAATCTCTGACCTGATCTCCCGACACCGCCCTTCACGTAATCTCTGACCTGATCTCCTGACACCGCCCTTCATGTAATCTCTGACCTGATCTCCTGACACCGCCCTTCATGTAATCTCTGACCTGATCTCCCGACACCGCCCTTCATGTAATCTCTGACCTGATCTCCTGACACCGCCCTTCATGTAATCTCTGACCTGATCTCCCGACACCGCCCTTCATGTAATCTCTGACCTGATCTCCTGACACCGCCCTTCATGTAATCTCTGACCTGATCTCCTGACACCGCCCTTCATGTAATCTCTGACCTGATCTCCTGACACCGCCCCTCATGTAATCTCTGACCTGATCTCCTGACACCGCCCCTCATGTAATCTCTGACCTGATCTCCGACGCCGCCCTTCATGTAATCTCTGACCTGATCTCCCGACACCGCCCTTCATGTAATCTCTGACCTGATCACCCGATGCCGCCCTTCATGTAATCTCTGACCTGATCTCCCGATGCCGCCCTTCATGTAATCTCTGACCTGATCTCCTGATGCCGCCCTTCATGTAATCTCTGACCTGATCTCCCGACACCGCCCTTCATGTAATGTCAGACCTGATCTCCTGACACCGCCCCTCATGTAATCTCTGACCTGATCTCCTGACACCGCCCTTCATGTAATCTCTGACCTGATCTCCTGACACCGCCCCTCATGTAATCTCTGACCTGATCTCCCGACACCGCCCTTCATGTAATCTCTGACCTGATCTCCTGACATCGCCCCTTCATGTAATCTCTGACCTGATCTCCTGACACCGCCCCTTCATGTAATCTCTGACCTGATCTCCTGACACCGCCCTTCATGTAATCTCTGACCTGATCTCCTGACACCGCCCCTCATGTAATCTCTGACCTGATCTCCTGACACCGCCCCTCATGTAATCTCTGACCTGATCTCCCGACGCCGCCCTTCATGTAATCTCTGACCTGATCTCTCGACGCCGCCCTTCATGTAATCTCTGACCTGATCTCCTGATGCCGCCCTTCATGTAATCTCTGACCTGATCTCCGACGCCGCCTTTCATGTAATCTCTGACCTGATCTCCTGACACCGCCCCTCATGTAATCTCTGACCTGATCTCCTGACGCCGCCCTTCATGTAATCTCTGACCTGACCTCCCGACACCGCCCTTCATGTAATCTCTGACCTGATCTCTTGATGCTGCCCCATATGTAATGTCTGACCTGATCTCCCAACGCAGCCCTTCATGTAAACTCTGATCTGATCTCTTGATGCCGCCCTTCATGTAATCTTAGACCTAATCTCCCGATACTGCCCCTCATGTAATCTCTGACCTGATCTCCCGATGCCGCCCCTCATGTAATCTCTGACCTGATCTCCCGATGCCGCCTCTCATGTAATCTCTGACCTGATGTCCCAACGCCGCCCCTCATGTAATCTCTGACCTGATCTCCGCCGCCGCCCTTCATGTAATCTCTGACCTGATCTCCGCCGCCGCCCTTCATGTAATCTCTGACCTGATCTCCCGACGATGCCTTTCATGTGATCTCTGACCTCATCTCTTGATGCCGCCCTTCATGTAATCTCTGACCTGATCTCCCGACGCCACCCCCCAATTATAATATCTGACCTGATCTCCGACGCCGCCCTTCATGTGATCTCTTACCTGATCTCTTGATGCCACCCTTCATGTAATCTCTGATCCTTTCCAGACCTCCGCTTGTGCTCTCTATACGTCCACACCTCACAAACCCTTCTCTAAAATTTGTCCCGTGCCTCCCCCATACACTGCAACTCACTACCCCCACAAATATGGCTCTTACCCACCATCAAAGCCTACAAGAGCTGAAGAAAAAGCAGAAGATCTGTGTAAATGCTGGTGTCCATAGCACAGTGGAGCACTCCAATCAAAAAGTTTGTTAGTGACACATACAGAAAAGAGTTCAGAAAAAATATTCCTTAAGGTCGGGTTCACACTGCGGAATACCCAGACTGAACTTCCATCGGAGATCCTGTGAGTGCCGCTAGGACCGTGCAAACTACATTGCTGTCCCCATAGCCAAAAGATTTATGAATAAATGCATTGCCGTCTATGGGTACGGCAATGCTGTCCGCGTGGTCCTAGCACCACCTGTGGGATCTCCTGCCGAAGTTCTGTATGAAGATTCTGCTGTGTGAACCTGGCATTTCCTCATCCTTGTAATTGAAATTCAATATGATCATCTGCCCAGACCCCACAGATTTCTGGGTCACGAGATTAAACCATTGACCAGAGCTTGCTCAGTTTACCATGGGTCTTCTTTCTTCTCCACCCTCTAGTGGGTGTTCAGCGCAGCAGGTTGCATCATCATTCCTAATTGAACAAAACTGTCTGGCAGCACCGTGGAAAAACTCATGCTTGTTATAATATGCCTAATGCCACCGATTAGATAGTACTACCACCACTGCCTGCTTCCTACCTCGAGTCCACCTCCCCTGCTGTCCTTTGAATACTACAACTACCACTAGTCCACCACTGCCTGTTCTCTACAACTATCTCTAGTCCACCACTGCCTGCTCCGTACAACTACCACTAGTCCGCCACTTTCTTTGTTCCTTACAAGTACTACTAGTCCACAACTGCCTGCTCCCTACAACTACCACTAGTCCCCCACTGCCTGCTGCCTGCTCTCTACAACTACCACTAGTACACCACTGCCTGCTCCCTACAACTACCACTAGTCCACTACTTCCTGCTGTCCTTTGATTACTACAACTCCTACCAGTCCACCACTGCCTGCTGTCCAATCCCTGCGCCTACCACCAGTCCACCAATCCTCATGTCCACTGGCTACGGCTACCAATAGTCCACCACTGCCTGCTGCCTGCTCTCTACAACTACCCCTAGTCCACCACTGCCTGCTCCCTACAACTACCACTAGTCCACTACTTCCTGCTGTCCTTTGATTACTACAACTCCTACCAGTCCACCACTGCCTGCTGTCCAATCCCTGCGCCTACCACCAGTCCACCAATCCTCATGTCCACTGGCTACGGCTACCAATAGTCCACCACTGCCTGTTGTTGCCCGCTGACTGGAGTTGGGCCCCTTCGTGCTTGGGCCCCATGGTAGTCACACCTGTGGTACTCTTCTAGGTGTGCACCGGAGTCAATGGCACGTTTCCCCACCAAGGACACCCCTGTATATAACAGACAGCACGGTGCAGACTATGTTCCTCGATGGGAGCCTTGTCATGTCGCTTTGTATGGGATAATAGGAATCTTCGTGCTCTGATAACATAAAGACTCTTTTGATTTATTTTGTGCAGATTTTCTCTTCTTCTCGTATAATATATTCATCTTCTTCAAAACTCCTTTCTCCAACATTTGACTGACAAATTGTTCCATTATCTCATTTATTCCCTGCCTCATTTGACTAAACAAATGTCCTGCGCCTGAAATATCTCTTTGTGCAGACGTTAATCCATCATTTGCAGTCTGAGCGCGCTCCGCCGCCGTCCGCAGCCTCGTACGTTCCAGCAGAACATGGCTGTTGTGTCCTTCCCATGTGAAGTCTTCAATCATAAAGCAGACAGCAGATCTGTCAGATACATTCTTCCCTTTCTGATCTGGACATGAATTGTTGTTTTTTAGTTGCTATTATTTCCCACAGGAGCTGTGATGTAATGGATGGGTGGGATTGCGCGCTCCATCTTCATTCAGGTAAATGGGCTGACACGACTAGTGGACTGAACATTACTTGTAGTAGCCCGTCCTCCGGGGGAAATCCAGGATCTATCTAAATGATTTTGTTGGTAGTGTTGAGCGTGAATATTCGAAATGCAATTTTTTACTGCGAATATTGGCACTTCGCGATTTTTCGAATATTTTTAACCCCTTAAGGACTGAGCAATTTCACGTTTTTGCATTTTCATTTTTTCCTCCTTGCCTTTAAAAAATCATAACCCTTTAAATTTTACACTTAAAAATCTGTATTATGGCTTATTTTTTGCACCACCAATTCTACTTTACAGTGACATTAGTAATTGTACCGAAAAGACCACGGCAAAACAGAAAAAAAAATTCATTTTGCGACAAACTTGAAGAAAAAATGCCATTTTGTAAATTTTGGGGGCTTCCATTTCTACGCTGTACATTTTTCGGTAAAAATGACACCTTCTCTTTATTCTGTAGGTCCATATGGTTAAAATGATACCCTACTTATATAGGCTTGATTGTGCATTACTTCAGAAAAAAATCATAACTACATGCAGGAAAATGTATACGTTTAAAATTGTCATTTTCTGAGCCCTATAACTTTTTTTGTTTTTCTGCGTTCAGGGGGCTACGAGGGCTAATTTTTTGCGCCGTGAGTTTTTAGCACTACCATTTTTGCTCTGATCAGACTTTTGATCTCTTTTTATTCACTTTTTTGTGGTATAAAAAGTGATCAAAAATACGCTATTTTGGACTTTGGAATTTTTTTGCGCATACGCCATTAAACGTGCGGTTTAACCCCTTAACGACGCAGGACGTATATTTACGTCCTGAGCCGGCTCCAACGATATGAAGCGGGATCGCGCCGCGATCCTGCATCATATCGCGTCGGTCCCGGCGCTCATCAACGGCCGGGACCTGCGGCTAATACCACACATCGCCGATCGCGGCGATGTGCGGTATTAACCCTTTAGAAGCGGCGGTCAAAGCTGACCGCCGCTTCTAAAGTGAAACTGAAAGTGACGCGGCTGCTCAGTCGGGCTGTTCGGGACCGCCGCGGTGAAATCGCGGCATCCCGAACAGCTGACCGGACACCGGGAGGGACCATACCTGCCTCCTCGGTGTCCGATCGACGAATGACTGCTCCGTGCCTGAGATCCAGGCAGGAGCAGTCAAGCGGCGATAATGCTGATCACAGGCGTGTTAATACACGCCAGTGATCAGCATAGGAGATCAGTGTGTGCAGTGTTATAGGTCCCTATGGGGACCTATAACACTGCAAAAAAAAATGTAAAAAAAAGTGTTAATAAAGGTCATTTAACCCCTTCCCTAATAAAAGTTTGAATCACCCCCCTTTCCCATAAAAAAAATAAAACAGTGTAAAAAAAAAAAAAATTAACATATGTGGTATCACCACGTGCGTAAATGTCCGAACTATAAAAATATATCATTAATTAAACCGCACGGTCAATTGCGTACGCGCCAAAAAATTCCAAAGTCCAAAAAAGCGTATTTTGGTCACTTTTTATACCATTAAAAAAATTTATAAAAAGTGATCAAAAGGTCCGATCAAAACAAAAATCATACCGATAAAAACTTCAGATCACTGCGCAAAAAATGAGTCCTCACACCGCCCAGTACGTGGAAAAATAAAAAAGTTATAGGGGTCAGAAGATGACATTTTTAAACGTATAAATTTTCCTGCATGTAGTTATGATTTTTTCCAGAAGTGCGACAAAATCAAACCTATATAAGTAGGGCATCATTTTAACCGTATGGACCTACAGAATAATGATAAGGTGTAATTTTTACCGAAATATGCACTGCGTAGAAACGGAAGCCCCCAAAAGTTACAAAATGGCGTTTTTCTTTCGATTTTGTCGCACAATGACTTTTTTTTCCGTTTCACCGTGCATTTTTGGGTAAAATGACTAATGTCACTGCAAAGTAGAATTGGCGACACAAAAAATAAGCCATAATATGGATTTTTAGGTGGAAAATTGAAAGGGTTATGATTTTTAAAAGGTAAGGAGGGAAAAACGAAAGTGCAAAAACGGAAAAACCCTGAGTCCTTAAGGGGTTAAAAAGTGGTACATTTTTATAATTCGGACATTTACGCACGCGGTGATACCACATATGGGTATTTTTATTTTTATTTACACTGTTTTATTTTGTTACTAGGGAATGCGGGTGATTTAAACTATTAATGCAGAGGGAATACCTGAAAGGGGTAACTTTTTTTTTACACTTTTTTTTTTGCAAGCTGATAGGTGCCATAGAGACCTGATAGGTGCCATAGAGACCTGATAGGTGCCATAGAGACCTGATAGGTGCCATAGAGACCTGATAGGTGCCATAATGGCTGATTTCATTCACAGACTGCTGCCTTGCCGTTGCATGGCAACAATCAGTGAAATCAGTGATTGATTGCTCCAGCCTGTAACTCAGGCTGGGAGTAATCAATTGGAGCTCGGACGCCGCCGGAGAAGGTAAGAGACCTTCTTCTCTCCGGGTAGCTGATCGGGGCCTCGCGATTTTATCGTGATGACCCCGATCAGCCCGACTGAGCAGCCGGGAAGCATTTAGTTCCACTTTTGATGCGGCGCTCAGCTTTGCCGAACGATCGCAGCCGCGCGCTATTGGCCGGGGGTCCCGGCTATGAATAGGCGCCGGGACCAACTTGCTATGACCCGGGGTCCCGCCGTTTATGAACGTCCATTTGCGGTAAGGAGTCAATATACTGTACATATATATTCATAATGACGAATATTTTTTTAATGCAAATTTATGCGAATATTTATGTGAATATCGGCACTTCCAGACTGGACACGGATCCCTCCCTTCTTTTAGGTGAAAGATATAATTGTGCATGCACACTATGGGAATTTCATAACGAATTTTCATTAACGTAAGACGAATATTTGTCCATATATTCGAGAAATATTGTGAATTTGAATATGGCCCCTACCACTCATCACTATTTGTTGGAACCTCCCCGATTCACTTACTAGCTCCTTAAGGACGTAGGGCGTACCTGTATGCCCTACGCCCAGTCCCGGTGTTTAAAACGGGGTCACGCCATGACCCCGCATCACACAGGGTCAGTCCTGGCTGCTAATCATAGCCGGGACCCTGGGCTAACAGCGCGTGGCATTGATCGTTGTGCAGCGCGCTGTTAACCCTTCAGACGCGGTGATCAATGTTGACCGCCGCATCTGAAAACGAAAGTAAACGCTTCCCGGCAGCTCAGTCGGGCTGTTCCAATCAACTGGGACGCAGGCAGAGGTCTCCTTACCTGTCTCCGCAGCGTCCGATTGTCGATTGATTGCTCCAAGCCTGAGCAATCAAGCCCCTATCTGACTGATCCGTGCAAAGCTATGGCTTTGCAGAGATCAGCATAGGAGATCAGTGTGTGCAGTGCTATAGCTCCCTGTGGAATAACAATGATCAGTATAAGAGATCAGTGTGTGCAGTGTTATAGTCTCCTATGGGATAATAATGATCAGTATAAGAGATCAGTGTGTGCAGTGCTATAGCTCCCTGTGGAATAACAATGATCAGCATAAGAGATCAGTGTGTGCAGTGTTATAGTCTCCTATGGGATAATAATGATCAGTATAAGAGATCAGTGTGTGCAGTGTTATAGGTCTCTATGGGATAATAATGATTAGTATAAGAGATCAGTGTGTGCAGTGTTATAGTCTCCTGTGGGATAACAATGATCAGTATAAGAGATCAGTGTGTGCAGTGTTATAGTCTCCTATGGGATAATAATGATCAGCATAAGAGATCAGTGTGAGCAGTGTTATAGTCTCCTATGGGATAACAATGATCAGTATAAGAGATCAGTGTGTGCAGTGTTATAGTCCCCTATGGGGTAACAATTATAAGTATAAGAGATCAGTGTGTGCAGTGTTATAGGTTCCTATGGGATAATAATGATCAGTATAAGAGATCAGTGTGTGCAGTGTTATAGGTCCCTATGGGATAATAATGATCAGTATAAGATCAGTGTGTGCAGTGTTATAGTCTCGTATGGGATAATAATGATCAGTATAAGAGATCAGTGTGTGCAGTGTTATAGTCTCCTATGGGATAATAATGATCAGTATAAGAGATCAGTGTGTGCAGTGTTAGAGGCTCCTATGGGATAATAATGATCAGTATAAGAGATCAGTGTGTGCAGTGTTATAGTCTCCTATGGGATAACAATGATCAGTATAAGAGATCAGTGTGTGCAGTGTTATAGTCTCGTATGGGATAATAATGATCAGTATAAGAGATCAGTGTGTGCAGTGTTATAGTCTCGTATGGGATAATAATGATCAGTATAAGAGATCAGTGTGTGCAGTGTTATAGTCTCCTATGGGATAATAATGATCAGAATAAGAAATCAGTGTGTACAGTGTTGTAGGTCCCTATGGGGTAACAATGATCAGTATAAGAGATCAGTGTGTGCAGTGTTATAGTCCCCTATGGGATAACAATGATCAGTATAAGAGATCAGTGTGTGCAGTGTTATAGTCCCCTATGGGATAATAATGATCAGTATAAGAGATCAGTGTGTGCAGTGTTATAGGTCTCTATGGGATAATAATGATTAGTATATGAGATCAGTGTGTGCAGTGTTATAGTCCCCTATGGGATAACAATGATCAGTATAAGACATCAGTGTGTGCAGTGTTATAGTCCCCTATGGGATAATAATGATCAGTATAAGAGATCAGTGTGTGCAGTGTTATAGGTCTCTATGGGATAATAATGATCAGTATAAGAGATCAGTGTGTGCAGTGTTATAGGTCCCTATGGGATAATAATGATCAGTATAAGAGATCAGTGTGTGCAGTGTTATAGTCTCCTGTGGGATAATAATGATCAGTATAAGAGATCAGTGTGTGCAGTGTTATAGTCTCCTATGGGATAATAATGATCAGTATAAGAGATCAGTGTGTGCAGTGTTATAGTCTCCTGTGGGATAATAATGATCAGTATAAGAGATCAGTGTGTGCAGTGTTATAGTCTCCTATGGGATAATAATGATCAGTATAAGAGATCAGTGTGTGCAGTGTTATAGTCTCCTGTGGGATAATAATGATCAGCATAAGAGATCAGTGTGTGCAGTGTTATAGTCCCCTATGGGGTAACAATGATCAGTATAAGAGATCAGTGTGTGCAGTGTTATAGGTTCCTATGGGATAATAATGATCAGTATAAGAGATCAGTGTGTGCAGTGTTATAGGTCCCTATGGGATAATAATGATCAGTATAAGAGATCAGTGTGTGCAGTGTTATAGTCCCCTATGGGATAATAATGATCAGTATTAGAGATCAGTGTGTGCAGTGTTATAGTCTCCTATGGGATAATAATGATCAGTATAAGAGATCAGTGTGTGCAGTGTTATAGTCCCCTATGGGATAACAATGATCAGTATAAGAGATCAGTGTGTGCAGTGTTATAGTCTACTATGGGATAACAATAATCAGTATAAGAGATCAGTGTGTGCAGTGTTATAGGTCCCTATGGGATAATAATGATCAGTATAAGAAATCAGTGTGTGCAGTGTTATAGTCCCCTATGGGGTAACAATGATCAGTATAAGAGATCAGTGTGTGCAGTGTTATAGTCCCCTATGGGATAACAATGATCTGTATAAGAGATCAGTGTGTGCAGTGTTATAGGTCTCTATGGGATAATAATGATTAGTATAAGAGATCAGTGTGTGCAGTGGTTATAGTCTCCTGTGGGATAACAATGATCAGTATAAGAGAATCAGTGTGTGCAGTGTTACTGTCTCCTATGGGATAATAATGATCAGCATAAGAGATCAGTGTGTGCAGTGTTATAGTCCCTATGGGGTAACAATGATCAGTATAAGAGATCAGTGTGTGCAGTGTTATAGGTTCCTATGGGATAATAATGATCAGTATAAGAGATCAGTGTGTGCAGTGTTATAGGTCCCTATGGGATAATAATGATCAGTATAAGATCAGTGTGTGCATTGTTATAGTCTCCTATGGGATAATAATGATCAGTATAAGAGATCAGTGTGTGCAGTGTTATAGTCTCCTATGGGATAATAATGATCAGTATAAGATCAGTGTGTGCAGTGTTATAGTCTCCTATGGGATAATAATGATCAGAATAAGAGATCAGTGTGTGCAGTGTTATAGTCCCCTATGGGATAACAATGATCAGTATAAGAGATCAGTGTGTGCAGTGTTATAGTCCCCTATGGGATAAGAATGATCAGTATAAGAGATCAGTGTGTGCAGTGTTATAGGTCCCTATGGGATAATAATGATCAGTATAAGAGATCAGGGTGTGCAGTGTTATAGCCTCCTATGGAATAATAATGATCAGTATAAGAGATCAGTGTGTGCAGTGTTATAGTCCCCTATGGATAACAATGATCAGTATAAGAGATCAGTGTGTGCAGTGTCATAGGTCCCTATGGGATAATAATGATCAGTATAAGAGATCAGTGTGTGCAGTGTTATAGTCTCCTATGGGATAACAATGATCAGTATAAGAGATCAGTGTGGTGCAGTGTTATAGCCTCATTTGGGATAATAATGATCAGTATAAGAGATCAGTGTGTGCAGTGTTATAGCTTCCTATGGGATAATAATGATCAGTATAAGAGATCAGCCTGCGCAGTGTTATAGTCCCCTATGGGATAATAATGATCAGTATAAGAGATCAGAGTGTGCAGTGTTATAAGTTCCCTATGGGATAATATTGATCAGTATAAGAGATCAGTGTGTGCAGTGTTATAGTCTCCTGTGGGATAACAATGATCAGTATAAGAGATCAGTGTGTGCAGTGTTAAAGTCTCCTATGGGATCATAATGATCAGCATAAGAGATCAGTGTGTGCAGTGTTATAGTCCCATATGGGGTAACAATGATCAGTATAAGAGATCAGTGTGTGCAGTGTTATTGTCTCCTATGGGATAATAATGATCAGTATAAGAGATCAGTGTGTGCAGTGTTATAGCCCCCTATGGGATAATAATGATCAGTATAAGAGATCAGTGTGTGCAGTGTTATAGGTCCCTATGGGATAATAATGATCAGTATAAGATCAGTGTGTGCAGTGTTATAGTCTCCTATGGGATAATAATGATCAGTATAAGAGATCAGTGTGTGCAGTGTTATAGTCTCCTATGGGATAATAATGATCAGTATAAGATCAGTGTGTGCAGTGTTATAGTCTTCTATGGGATAATAATGATCAGGTATAAGAGATCAGTGTGTGCAGTGTTATAGTCTCCTATGGGCTAATAATGATCAGTATAAGAGATCAGTGTGTGCAGTGTTATAGCCTCCTATGGATAATAATGATCAGTATAAGAGATCAGTGTGTGCAGTGTTATAGTCTCCTATGGGATAATAATGATCAGTATAAGAGATCAGTGTGTGCAGTGTTATAGTCTCCTATGGGATAATAATGATCAGTATAAGAGATCAGTGTGTGCAGTGTTATAGTCTCCTATGGATAATAATGATCAGTATAAGAGATCAGTGTGTGCAGTGTTATAGCCTCCTATGGGATAATAATGATCAGTATAAGAGATCAGTGTGTGCAGTGTTATAGGTCCCTATGGGACAATAATAATGATCAGTATAAGAGATCAGTATGTGCAGTGTTATAGGTCCCTATGGGATAATAGAGATCAGTGTGTGCAGTGTTATAGGTCCCTATGGGATAATAATGATCAGTATAAGAGATCAGTGTGTGCAGTGTTATAGGTCCCTATGGGATAATAATGATCAGTATAAGAGATCAGTGTGTGCAGTGTTATAGTCTCCTATGGGATAATAATGATCAGTATAAGAGATCAGTGTGTGCAGTGTTATAGTCTCCTATGGGATAATAATGATCAGTATAAGAGATCAGTGTGTGCAGTGTTATAGTCTCCTATGGGATAATAATGATCAGTATAAGAGATCAGTGTGTGCAGTGTTATAGTCTCCTATGGGATAATAATGATCAGTATAAGAGATCAGTGTGTGCAGTGTTATAGCCTCCTATGGGATAATAATGATCAGTATAAGAGATCAGTGTGTGCAGTGTTATAGGTCCCTATGGGACAATAATAATGATCAGTATAAGAGATCAGTATGTGCAGTGTTATAGGTCCCTATGGGATAATAGAGATCAGTGTGTGCAGTGTTATAGGTCCCTATGGGATAATAATGATCAGTATAAGAGATCAGTGTGTGCAGTGTTATAGGTCCCTATGGGATAATAATGATCAGTATAAGAGATCAGTGTGTGCAGTGTTATAGTCTCCTATGGGATAATAATGATCAGTATAAGAGATCAGTGTGTGCAGTGTTATAGTCTCCTATGGGATAATAATGATCAGTATAAGAGATCAGTGTGTGCAGTGTTATAGTCCTCTATGGGATAATAATGATCAGTATAAGAGATCAGTGTGTGCAGTGTTATAGTCTCCTATGGGATAATAATGATCAGTATAAGAGATCAGTGTGTGCAGTGTTATAGTCTCCTATGGGATAATAATGATCAGTATAAGAGATCAGTGTGTGCAGTGTTATAGTCTCCTATGGGATAATAATGATCAGTATAAGAGATCAGTGTGTGCAGTGTTATAGTCCTCTATGGGATAATAATGATCAGTATAAGAGATCAGTGTGTGCAGTGTTATAGTCTCCTATGGGATAATAATGATCAGTATAAGAGATCAGTGTGTGCAGTGTTATAGTCTCCTATGGGATAATAATGATCAGTATAAGAGATCAGTGTGTGCAGTGTTATAGCCTCCTATGGGATAATAATGATCAGTATAAGAGATCAGTGTGTGCAGTGTTATAGCCTCCTATGGGAGCTATAACACTGCAAAAAAAAAAGTGAAAAATAAAAAGTTAACAAAGATCATTTAACCCCTTCCCTAATAAAAGTTTGAATCACCCCCTTTTCCTGCTCCTGCTCCTGTTTCTGCTCTTGTTCCTGCTCCTGTTCCTGCTCCTTTTCCTGTTTCTATTCCTGCTCCTGTTTCTATTCCTGCTCCTGTTTCTATTCCTGCTCCTGTTTCTGTTCCTTCTCCTGTTCCTGCTCCTGTTCCCGTTCTTGCTCCTGTTCATGCTCATGTTCCTGCTCCTCTTCATGCTCCTGCTCTTGTTAATACTCCTGCTTTTGTTCCTGCTCCTGATCCTGTTTCTGCTCCTGTTCCTGTTTCTGCTCCTTTTCCTGTTTCTGCTCCTTTTCCTGTTCCTATTCCTGCTCCTGTTTCTATTCCTGCTCCTGTTTCTATTCCTGCTCCTGTTTCTGTTCCTTCTCCTGTTCCTGCTCCTGTTCCCGTTCTTGCTCCTGTTCATGCTCATGTTCCTGCTCCTCTTCATGCTCCTGCTCTTGTTCATACTCCTGCTTTTGTTCCTGATCCTGATCCTGTTTCTGCTCCTGTTTCTGCTCCTTTTCCTGTTTCTGCTCCTTTTCCTGTTCCTATTCCTGCTCCTGTTTCTATTCCTGCTCCTGTTTCTATTCCTGCTCCTGTTTCTGTTCCTTCTCCTGTTCCTGCTCCTGTTCCCGTTCTTGCTCCTGTTCATGCTCATGTTCCTGCTCCTTTTCATGCTCCTGCTCTTGTTCATACTCCTGCTTTTGTTCCTGCTCCTGTTCCTGTTTCTGCTCCTGTTCCTGCTCCTTTTCCTGTTCCTGCTCCTGTGTCTGTTCCTGTTCCTTGTCCTGTTCCTGCACACTGAGAGGATATCGTTCTACAGGATTTCTGTCACCCAGAGTGAAGCCCATGAGAACAGAAAAAGCGATTCTTTACACCAGGGCTCATGTGTTCATGGATGTAATAAAGTATACAGAGGCGTGGGTGTCTACTGTCTACAGTGGGAGGTATTATACAGTGTACCCGAGGAAGGCGCCAGGGAGCGCCAAAACCCGTTGTCCATATTTTCTTCCATAAATGTTCTCTTCTTCTGTGCTTCCTCTGTATTGAATCCATAAATCTCTTGACAGCAGCTCCAGTGTAGAGATCCTTCACCTTATTTGCTTCATGCTGTTGATCCAGCTTTCTATGGTTTCTGCATAGGGTCTTACATGCAGCAAGGCACTAACACAGCAAAGCTCAAAATACAGTTGTGCCATTACATCATTACACAACTGCACCACGTTAGTGGCCACCAGTGGGGGCGCCCTTCAGTTTGGTTTTCTTCTCCCAAATCCTCCATCTCCAAGAGGAAGAATTTCGTTAGAGAGGAGAAAACAGAACAAGGACCTTTCTGATTTACACGGATCTCTTCATCGTCTGTGGTTAGAGTTAGTTCTTCATATCAGGAAGACTTGCCTAAATGCACCTTCCCAGCTTGCTGGCCGTCTGGTCATTGTAGTTTTGCAACAGCTGGAGGCACCATGGTTGGTAAACACTGCATTATTGTGAGAGCATTGCATTCAGGAGGCAGCATCTAATGTTCCCCTATGGTGGCTCTACAGGAAACTTGTACAATTGTTTGTTACCTGTAGGAACAAGCGGCAACAGTCTCCAAATGACTAAAAACAGGAAAGTGGGGTAAGAGTAACCAGAAATACTATATACCCCTATAAATAATTGTGAACAGAGGGCATATATTAAAGGGGGACTCCACTGGCCAGCGTTCGGAACATTTAGTTCGGAACGATGTGTGCGTGCTGCAAGGGTCGGCCACGCCCCCTCATGACATAACACCGTGCCCCCTCAATGCAAGTCTATGGGAGGGGGCGTGACGGTCGGCACGCCCCCTCCCATAGACTTGCATTGAGGGGGCGTGGTGTGATGTCATGAGGGGGCGTGGCTGACCCTTGCAGTGCAAACACAGCGAATACA
Source organism: Hyla sarda (assembly GCF_029499605.1). Classification (NCBI taxonomy): domain Eukaryota; kingdom Metazoa; phylum Chordata; class Amphibia; order Anura; family Hylidae; genus Hyla; species Hyla sarda. The sequence goes on along the minus strand of NC_079197.1, from coordinate 191,793,022 downwards.
TTCCCATAGAGAATACATGGAGCGCGGGCCGACACAACCATCCATACACAGGGAGAGACGGGGCCCATTTTAGAGATCACCGAGGGGCCCCCAGAGGTCGGACCCCCGAGATCCAACACTTATTCCCTACTCACATTATAACGATGTTCCATTATTTACAGCTGAAGCTCAGAGTAAAGAACGCGCGGCTAATGAAGAACGACTGAACCCGAAAAAACGTCTGAACCATATGGGTAAAGACAAAGGAGAGATCGCCAGGTCCTCGCGCCGCTCAGACATTACCGCAAAGACGGAACCTTCCGGAAGGTCGGCAGAATGTGCTTGAAATTCAGACGGTGACATCTCGGAGGATATAAAGGATTTTGTGTGAACTTAGGAACTTGTCACAGAACGACTTACCCTGGACAAATAAAAGAATCCGCCGCAAGATTTACGATGTTTTCTATCAGCAGCAAAAGGAAAAAACGTATTTACTTTACATCATTTTTATAGGACTGAAATAATAAGAGGATGCAAAAGAAATAAAGAAGAAGAACTCTATAACACGGGACGAGGAGCGTGACCGCCCTTCAACAACGTCTACATCTGATCTCCAGATACTTTACCCCCCATTACTTACCCCCCCATTACTTACGCCCCATCACTATACTCCCCATCACTATACTCCCCATCACTATACTCCCCATCACTATACTCCCCATCACTATACCCCCCATCACTATACTCCCCATCACTATACTCCCCATCACTATACTCCCCATCACTATACCCCCCATCACTATACTCCCCATCACTATACTCCCCATCACTATACCCCCCATCACTATACTCCCCATCACTTTACTCTCCATTACTATACCCCCCATCACTATACTCCCCATCACTATACTCCCCATCACTATACTCCCCATCACTATACCCCCCATCACTATACTCCCCATCACTATACTCCCCATCACTATACTCCCCATCACTATACTCCCCATCACTATACTCCCCATCACTATACTCCCCATCACTATACCCCCATCACTATACTCCCCATCACTATACTCCTCATCACTATACTCCCAATCACTATACTCCCCATCACTATACTCCCCATCACTATACTCCCCATCACTATACTCCCCATCACTATACTCCTCATCACTATACTCCCCATCACTATACTCCCCATCACTATACCCCCCATCACTATACTCCCCATCACTACACTCCCCATCACTATACCCCCCATCACTATACTCCCCATCACTACACCCCCCCATCACTATACTCCCCATCACTATACTCCCCATCACTATACCCCCCATCACTATACTCCCCATCACTTTACTCTCCATTACTATACCCCCCATCACTATACTCCCCATCACTATACTCCCCATCACTATACTCCCCATCACTATACCCCCCATCACTATACTCCCCATCACTATACTCCCCATCACTATACTCCCCATCACTATACTCCCCATCACTATACTCCCCATCACTATACTCCCCATCACTATACTCCCCCATCACTATACTCCCCATCACTATACTCCTCATCACTATACTCCCAATCACTATACTCCCCATCACTATACTCCCCATCACTATACTCCCCATCACTATACTCCCCATCACTATACTCCTCATCACTATACTCCCCATCACTATACTCCCCATCACTATACCCCCCATCACTATACTCCCCATCACTACACTCCCCATCACTATACCCCCCATCACTATACTCCCCATCACTACACCCCCCCATCACTATACTCCCCATCACTATACTCCCCATCACTATACTCCTCATCACTATACTCCCAATCACTATACTCCCCATCACTATACTCCCCATCACTATACTCCCCATCACTATACTCCCCATCACTATACTCCTCATCACTATACTCCCCATCACTATACTCCCCATCACTATACTCCCCATCACTATACTCCCCATCACTATACTCCACATCACTATACTCCCCATCACTATACTCCCCATCACTATACTCCCCATCACTATACTCCTCATCACTATACTCCCCATCACTATACTCCCCATCACTATACTCCCCATCAGTATACTCCCCATCACTATACTCCCCATCACTATACTCCCCATCACTATACTCCCCATCACTATACTCCCCATCACTATTCTCCACATCACTATACTCCCCATCACTATACTCCCCATCACTATACTCCCCATCACTATACCCCCCATCACTATACTCCCCATCACTAAACCCCCCATCACTATACTCCTCATCACTATACTCCTCATAACTATACTCCCCATCACTATACTCTCCATCTCCATCACTATACTCCCCATCACTATACTCCCCATCACTATACTCCCCATCACTATACTCCCTCTCACTATACTCCCCATCACTATACTTCCCATCACTATACTCCTCATCACTATACTCCCCATCACTATACTCCCTCTCACTATACTCCCCATCACTATACTCCCCATCACTATACTCCCCATCACTATACTCCCCATCACTATACCCCCCATCACTATACTCCCCATCACTATACTTCCCATCACTATACCCCCCATTACTTACCCCCCCCATTACTTACGCCCCCATCACTATACTCCCCATCACTATACTCCCCATCACTATACTCCCCATCACTATACTCCCCCTCACTATACCCCCCCTCACTATACCCCCCATCACTATACTCCCCATCACTATACCCCCCATCACTATACTCCCCATCACTATACCCCCCATCACTATACTCCCCATCACTATACTCTCCATCACTATACTCCACATCACTATACTCCCCATCACTATACTTCCCATCACTATACTCTCCATCACTATACTCCACATCACTATTCTCCCCATCACTATACTCCCCATCACTATACTCCCCATCACTATACTCCCCATCACTATACTCCACATCACTATACTCCCCATCACTATACTCCCCATCACTATACTCCCCATCACTATACTCCTCATCACTATACTCCCCATCACTATACTCCCCATCACTATACCCCCCATCACTATACTCCCCATCACTAAACCCCCCATCACTATACTCCTCATCACTATACTCCTCATCACTATACTCCCCATCACTATACTCTCCATCTCCATCACTATACTCCCCATCACTATACTCCCCATCACTATACTCCCCATCACTATACTCCCTCTCACTATACTCCCCATCACTATACTTCCCATCACTATACTCCTCATCACTATACTCCCCATCACTATACTCCCCATCACTATACTCCCCATCACTATACTCCCCATCACTATACCCCCCATCACTATACTCCCCATCACTATACTTCCCATCACTATACCCCCCATTACTTACCCCCCCCCATTACTTACGCCCCCATCACTATACTCCCCATCACTATACTCCCCATCACTATACTCCCCATCACTATACTCCCCCTCACTATACCCCCCCTCACTATACCCCCCATCACTATACTCCCCATCACTATACCCCCCATCACTATACTCCCCATCACTATACCCCCCATCACTATACTCCCCATCACTATACTCTCCATCACTATACTCCACATCACTATACTCCCCATCACTATACTTCCCATCACTATACTCTCCATCACTATACTCCACATCACTATACTTCCCATCACTATACTCCCCCTCACTATACTCCCCCTCACTATACTCCCCATCACTATACCCTCCATCACTATACTCCCCATCACTATACTCTCCATCACAATACTCTCGATCACTATACTCCCCATCACTATACTCCCCATCACTATACTCCCCATCACTATACCCCCCATCACTATACCCCCCATCACTATACCCCCCATCACTATACTCCCCATCACTATACTCCCCATCACTATACTCCCAATCACTATACTCCCCATCACTATACTCCCCATCACTATACTCCCCATCACTATACTCCCCGTCACTATACTCCCCGTCACTATACTCCCCATCACTATACTCCCCATCACTATACCCCCCATCACTATACCCCCCATCACTATACCCCCCATCACTATACTCCCCATCACTATACCCCCCATCACTATACTCCCCATCACTATACTCCCCATCACTATACTCCCCATCACTATACCCCCCATCACTATACTCCCCATCACTATACTCCCCATCACTATACTCCCCATCATTATACTCCCCATCACTATACTCCCCATCACTATACCCCCCATCACTATACCCCCCATCACTCTACCCCCCATCACTATACTCCCCATCACTATACTCCCCATCACTATACTTCCCATCACTATACTCCCCATCACTTTACTCCCCATCACTATACCCCCATCACTATACTCCCCATCACTATACTCCCATCACTATACTTCCCATCACTATATTCCCCATCACTATACTCCCCATCACTATACTCCCCATCACTATACTCCCCATCACTATACTTCCCATCACTATACTCCCCATCACTATACTCCCCATCACTATACCCCCATCACTATACTCCCCATCACTATACTCCCCATCACTATACTCCCCATCACTATACTTCCCATCACTATACTCCCCATCACTATACTCCCCATCACTATACTCCCCATCACTATACTCTCCATCACTATACTCCCCATCACTATACTCTCCATCACTATACTCCCCATTACTATACCCCCCATCACTATACTCCCCATCACTATACTCCTCATCACTATACTCCCCATCACTATACTCCCCATCACTATACTCCCCATCACTATACCCCCCATCACTATACTCTCCATCACTATACTCCCCATCACTATACTCCCTCACCACTATACTCCCCCTCACTATACTCCCCATCACTATACTCCCAATCACTATACTCCCAATCACTATACTCCCAATCACTATACTCCCCCACACTATACCCCCCTCACTATACCCCCCATCACTATACTCCCCATCACTATACTCCCCATCACTATACTCCCCATCACTATACCCCCCATCACTATACCCCCCATCACTATACTCCCCATCACTATACTATCCATCACTATACTCCCCATCACTATACTCCCCATCACTATACCCCCCATCACTATACTCCCCATCACTATACTCCCCATCACTATACTCCCCATCACTATACTCCCCATCACTATACTCCCCATCACTATACTCCCAATCACTATACTCCCCATCACTATACTCCCCATCACTATACTCCCCATCACTATACCCCCCATCACTATACTTCCCATCACTATACTCCCCATCACTTTACTCCCCATCACTATACCCCCAAACACTATACTCCCCATCACTATACTCCCCATCTCTATACTCCCCATCACTATACTCCCCATCACTATACTCCCCATCACTAACTGCTCATCATTATACTCCCCATCACTATACTCCCCATCACTATACTCCCCATCACTATACTTCTCATCACTATACTCCCCATCACTTTACTCCCCATCACTATACTCCCCATCACTATACTCCCCATCACTATACCCCCCATCACTATACTCCCCATTACTATACCCCCCATCACTATACTTCCAATCACTATATTCCCCATCACTATACTCCCAATCACTATACTCCCCATCACTATACTCCCCCATCACTATACTTCCCATTACTTTACTCCCCATCACTATACTCCCCATCACTATACTCTCCATCACTATACTCCCCATCACTAAACTTCCCATCACTATACTCCCCATCACTGTTCTCCCCATCACTTTACTCTCCATTACTATACCCCCCATCACTATACTTCCCATCACTATACTCCCAATCACTATACTCCCCATCACTATACTCCCCATCACTATACTCCTCATCACTATACTCCCCATCACTATACTCCCCATCACTATACTCCCCATCACTATACTCCCCATCACTATACTCCCCATCACTATACCCCGCATCACTATACTCCCCATCACTATACTCCCCATCACTATACTCCCCATCACTATACTTCACATCACTATACTCCCCATCACTATACTCCCCATCACTATACTCCCCATCACTATACTCCCAATCACTATACTCCCCATCACTATACTCCACATCACTATACTCCCCATCACTATACTCCCCATCACTATACTCCCAATCACTATACTCCCCATCACTATACTCCCCATCACTATACTCCCCATCATTATACTCTCTGTCACTATACTCCCCATCACTATACCCCCCATCACTATACTCCCCATCACTATACTCCCCATCACTATACTCCCTATCACTATACCCCGCATCACTATACTCCCCATCACTATACTCCCCATCACTATACTCCCCATCACTATACTCCCCATCACTATACTCCCCATCACTATACTCCCCATCACTATTCTCCCCATCACTATACTCCCAATCACTATACTCCCCAACACTATACCCCCCATCACTATACTCCCCATCACTATACTCCCCATCACTATACTCCCCATCACTATACCCCCATCACTATACTCCCCATCACTATACTCCCCATCACTATACTCCCCATCACTATACCCCCCCATCACTATACTCCCCCTTACTATACCCCCCATCACTATACTTCCAATCACTATATTCCCCATCACTATACTCCCCATCACTATACTTCCCATTACTTTACTCCCCATCACTATACTCCCCATCACTATACTCTCCATCACTATACTCCCCATCACTAAACTTCCCATCACTATACTCCCCATCACTGTTCTCCCCATCACTTTACTCTCCATTACTATACCCCCCATCACTATACTTCCCATCACTATACTCCCAATCACTATACTCCCCATCACTATACTCCCCATCACTATACTCCTCATCACTATACTCCCCATCACTATACTCCCCATCACTATACTCCCCATCACTATACTCCCCATCACTATACTCCCCATCACTATACTCCCCATCACTATACTCCCCATCACTATACCCCGCATCACTATACTCCCCATCACTATACTCCCCATCACTATACTCCCCATCACTATACTTCACATCACTATACTCCCCATCACTATACTCCCCATCACTATACTCCCCATCACTATACTCCCAATCACTATACTCCCCATCACTATACTCCACATCACTATACTCCCCATCACTATACTCCCCATCACTATACTCCCCATCACTATACTCCCAATCACTATACTCCCCATCACTATACTCCCCATCACTATACTCCCCATCCCTATACTCCCCATCATTATACTCTCCGTCACTATACTCCCCATCACTATACCCCGCATCACTATACTCCCCATCACTATACTCCCCATCACTATACCCCGCATCACTATACTCCCCATCACTATACTCCCCATCACTATACTCCCCATCACTATACTCCCCATCACTATACTCCCCATCACTATACTCCCCATCACTATTCTCCCCATCACTATACTCCCAATCACTATACTCCCCAACACTATACCCCCCATCACTATACTCCCCATCACTATACTCCCCATCACTATACTCCCCATCACTAAACTTCCCATCACTATACTCCCCATCACTATACTCCCCATCACTATACTCCCCATCACTATACTCCCCATCACTATACTCCACATCACTATACTCCCCATCACTATACTCCCCATCACTATACTTCACATCACTATACTCCCCATCACTATACTCCCCATCACTATACTCCCCATCACTATACTCCCCATCACTATACTCCCCATCAATATACTTCACATCACTATACTCCCCATCACTATACCCCCCATCACTATACTCCCCATCACTATACTCCCCATCACTGTTCTCCCCATCACTTCACTCTCCATTACTTTACTCATCATCACTTCAAGCCGTTATATCTGAGCCCAATGTTTATTATTGTAATGTCCCAGTAAAGGACATGGTCCTTCATTACACTTAGGCTCAGTCACCTGGGGGCTCTCCTGGTGTCTCTGCAATCTAAGCCTGTAATGTGTAAGACTTTCTGCTTAGTTGCTGTATATAAACCTGTAATGCGTGATACTGTCTTTTTAGCAGCTGTATCTAAGCCTGTAATGTGTGATACTGTCTTTTTAGCAGCTGTATCTAAGCCTGTAATGTGTGATACTGTCTTTTTAGCAGATGTATCTAAGCCTGTAATGTGGGATACTGTCTCACCCAGCACTACTTTCCCTGCAGAGGATTTCTCTTAAGATACTTCTGGTATCCGAGACCCTGGTGTAACTTGCAGGTTGATAATATTTACAGAGTCCAAACTTTGTGCGTAGTTGTTTCTCCAGTTGCTAGGCAGCCAGTTTTGCCTCTGACACACTGAGACCCGCTCGGTATTGTCATGTGACCTCTCAGCACTGAGAACGGAGCCGAAATCTATATAGAGAGGAGATAATGAATGGCGGAGCCACCTGTCCACACCTCGCCGATCTACACCGCCGCGCTTATTAATGTATAGCGCAACCCCAGCAGTTATAGGGAAACGGCCGGCATCCAAAAGTTTTCTATTCAAAGTTTCTTTGAAAATGTAAAAATAAATAAAAATCTATTATATCTTCTGTTATAAGGAAACCACATCGAATGAATATATTATACAATGTTATTATATGATGTTATTGTGTACAGAGCCCCGCTTGTCCTCAGTGTACAGAGCCCTACTTGTCCTCAGTGTACAGAGCCCTACTTGTCCTCAGTGTACAGAACCCTGCTTGTCCTCAGTGTACAGAGCCCTACTTGTCCTCAGTGTACAGACCCCTGCTTGTCCTCAGTGTACAGAGCCCTACTTGTCCTCAGTGTACAGAGCCCTACTTGTCCTCAGTGTACAGAGCCCTACTTATCCTCAGTGTACAGAGCCCTGCTTGTCCTCAGTGTACAGAGCCCTGCTTGTCCTCAGTGTACAGAGCCCTACTTGTCCTCAGTGTACAGAGCCCTACTTATCCTCAGTGTACAGAGCCCTGCTTGTCCTCAGTGTACAGAGCCCTACTTGTCCTCAGTGTACAGAGCCCTGCTTGTCCTCAGTGTACAGAGCCCTACTTGTCCTCAGTGTACAGAGCCCTACTTGTCCTCAGTGTACAGAGCCCTGCTTGTCCTCAGTGTACAGAGCCCTACTTGTCCTCAGTGTACAGAGCCCTACTTGTCCTCAGTGTACAGAGCCCTGCTTGTCCTCAGTGTACAGAGCCCTGCTTGTCCTCAGTGTACAGAGCCCCACTTGTCCTCAGTGTACAGAGCAATGCTTGTCCTCAATGTACAGGGCCCTGCTTGTCCTCAGTGTACAGAGCCCCACTTGTCCTCAGTGTACAGAGCAATGCTTGTCCTCAGTGTACACAGCCCTGCTTGTCCTCAGTGTACAGAGCAATGCTTGTTCTCCGTGTACAGAGCCCCGCTTGTCCTCAGTGTACAGACCCCTGCTTGTCCTCAGTGTACAGAGCCCTGCTTGTCCTCAGTGTACAAACCCCTGCTTGTCCTCAGTGTACAGAGCCCTGTTGAGCTCAATCTACAGAGCCCTGCTTGTCCTCAGTGTACAGAGCCCCGCTTGTCCTCAGTGTAAAGAGCCCTGCTTGTGCTCAATCTACAGAGCCCCGCTTGTCCTTAGTGTACAGACCCCTGCTTGTCCTCAGTGTACAGAGCCCCGCTTGTCCTCAGTGTACAGAGCCCTGCTTGTCCTCAGTGTACAGAGCCCTGCTTGTCCTCGGTGTACAGAGCCCTGCTTGTCCTCAGTGTACAGAGCCCCGCTTGTCCTCAGTGTACAGAGCACCACTTGTCCTCAGTGTACAGAGCCCTGCTTGTCCTCAGTGTACAGAGCCCTGCTTGTCCTCAGTGTACAGACCCCTGCTTGTCCTCAGTGTACAGAGCCCCCCTTGTCCTCAGTGTACAGAGCCCCATTTGTCCTCAGTGTACAGAGCCCTGCTTGTCCTATTTACATATCATGGTATTATCTACATTATATAAAATGTTTTTGCTACTATCAGGTTCACTTTATTATAATATTCAGTGTTTTTATCTATAGGATGTTAGTGTTTGAGGCTGTATATTGTCAGATAGGACATCAACGATCAGCTGTGATCTATGAGGAGTCCTGAATACAATCCCTAATATCCAGCACGCCTTATGTCCTCCGGGGTGTCCTGTGGTGTCTACTCCTGGATAACACTCAGGACCCCGGAATGTCTCTAATATTTATACGTTGTACTGAATCCAGAAATCCCAGAGTCAGACACATTCTGGTGTATATTGATAGATATTAGAGATGTTCTAGCCTACATACAGCCTCTATAGGGGTATAGAACACTTTGCTGTGTCCTAAAACGCATATGGAGTGTGCTGGGGTAGTGAAATAATACTGTTATTCAGAATAACATGCAGATTACCGGCATCACTCTTAGAATCACTGCCACACAGCAGCACAATGACAGAGCCTGGAGGTGGCATCAGTGTCAGGAGACCATATAGTGACTGAATGACACAGCATGGAGGTGTTGGCAGCATGAGGAGATCATATAGTGGCTGAATATAGTGGTCTAATAAGGTGGAGATCCAGAAGTCATCCCGCTGACGAATTTTGACGATTCGGGGGTCACTACGCAAGCAACTGAACATGCATCGTGCCATTTCGCCAGTGACTCGGAGGGACTACCTGCCTCCATCTCCAGTGCATACTGCCACGGTGTGTCTGGGTCCTCTTTCTCAACTTCCTCATAACCCTCCAGCTCCTCTGGCTGCTCCTGCTCCTCCTCTCCTGTCTGAAGACTAGAAACACCGGCCATCTCATCCACCGTAAACTGTGCTCTGCTCTGCCCCTCATCATCCTCCTCCTCCAGTTCAGCCCCCACAGGGCTCATGTAGCCTTGAGATGTAGGCACAACATCTCCATTGCCGTGACCAGCCATGGTTTCAATCATTTGTTGTAGGAAATGTAGGAGTGGAATTACGTTGTTCATGGCGTAATCCAGGCGACTCACAAATAATGTGGCTTCCTCAAAGGGCCTCAGCAAACGGCAGGTGTCATGTATGAGCTGCCACTGGTTCACATTAAAGTTACACAGGGGAGTACTCCTATCTGCTTGGATCATCAAGAAATCAGTGATGGCTTTTCTCTGTTCGTATAGTCTGTCCAACATATGGAGGGTGGAATTCCAACGTGTGGCAACGTCACAAATAAGACTATGTTGTGGGATACCGTTCTGACGCTGCAGCTCAAGGAAGGTGTGCTTGGCGGTGTACGAGTGGCTGAAGTGCATGCACAGTTTCCTTGCCATTTTCAGGATGTTTTGCAAATGGGGTGAAGACTTGAGGAAGTGCTTGACAACACGTGTGCCATGCAGGGCGCATGTTTCACACTTCCTTGTCGCAGCGCGGACACGATGTTCTTCCCATTGTCGGTCACCATGGTTCCCATTTTCAGATTTTGTACAGTAAGCCATACTCAGTTTTCTTTACGAATGAACTTTAGCAGTTCCTCCCCTGTGTGACTCCGTTCGCCAAGACAAACCATGTGAAGAACAGCTTGACAACGCTGTGCCCTACACACATGGTACGATGAATGGCCACCAAGATTTGGACGTTCAGTGGAGACTGAGGACACGGTGGAGCATTAGGAGGTGGCGTCGCACACTGTAACAGGACCAACTGCCTGGGAGCGAGAGTTTGGAGGAGGAAGCGGTGTGACCTGTCCAAGTTGCTGTTGTGGCTGTGCAGGAACCTCATTTACCCAGTGAGCCGTAAAAGACATGTATTGTCCCTGCCCGTAGTTACAGCTCCACACGTCGGCGCTGCCGTGCACTTTTGAACATACCGACAGGCTCAAGGACTGGCCCACCTTGTCTTGTACAAACATATGTAGGGCTGGTACAGCCTTCTTCGCAAAGAAAGGACAGCTTGGCACTCTCCACCTCGGCTCGGCACAAGCCATCAGTTCTCTGAAAGGTGCAGAGTCCACCACTTGAAAAGGGAGGGACTGCAACACCAGCAACTTGGACAGGAGCACATTCAACTTCTGCACTGTTGGATGAGTGGGCGTATACTGTTGTCTCTTGGACATGGCTTCGCCGATGGATTGTTGGCGGAATGGCTGACTAAAAGCGGGAGAAGCAGGAGCAACAGAAGGAGGGTTTGACACACAGCTCCCTTCGGCTGAGGTGGTGGAGCCTTGGCTGGATGAAGGAGGTAGCGGATGGCCACTAGGTGATGCAGCAGGCTAGACCACTACATCGGAGCCACGGTTGCCTTATGAAAAACTTCCACACCGCCGAGTAGCTGATTTTCCCATTCGCAGTCCACACTAATTGACTGCTACTGGGGCTGTCTCCAGGAACCCCTGTTCCACTACCTCCCGGAAAGGTAGGCTGCCGCGAAGCAGGTTGTCTACCCCGGGCACGTTTGGCTCCTGAATTTCCACTCCTGCCACCATGCTGACTGCCAACCGTGCTACCGCCTTGCTGCCTCAAGGGCAACCTTCAACTCTCTTCTCCTGATGATGATGAAACCCCTTCTGCACCCGGCACCCAATTGCGATCGGCTTCATCATCATCAACAGTTGTGTGCACGTCACTGATGTCCTCCTCAGGTTCCCAACAGTGTCTGCTTCAGGACCCTGAACCCTGGCAACACCGCCTCCCACGTCACTCTCCGCATCACTACTTGGCCGCCTAGCGGAGCAAGCGGCACATGTCTCCTCCCCTTCTTGGCTGTCCAGTAGCTGCTGACTGTCCTCTATTAGATCGTCCTCAGTAAATAGTGGAGCTGAACCCACAGCATAAGATACTTCTTTAGGAGAGGGAACATCATAGGACAAAGGCAATGGGAGGACAGGGACTGCTCCCGGGCCATGCCAACTGAGGGTTGTGTCTGAGGAACCCACCGACTGTTGACTGGGGGTGTCAGATGTCACTTGTGATGAAGTGGATGACGGTGTTTACCAAGAGACGACGGCAGATGGGTTGCTGGTGGAGACACGACCGCTGGCTGATAACGGGAGCTCAGGCCTCTCGCTGTGACTCCTGCTGCCACTCGCCCCAAGTCTGCTGCCAACTCTGCCTGAAGTATTAAGGCCTCTGCCACTCCTCTGTGCACATCCTGGCACTTCTCTGCCTGACATACTTAGTGCGTTTATGAGGGTAATACAATACGCTACACTACTCTTTAATGTCGGCCCTTGACAGATTAACAGGTACTAGATGGTACAATACTTGGATGTACCTATGCGGTATGCACTGATGAGGGCAGTAATATGCCTAACTATACGCAGAAAAAACTCTGTATTTTTGTAAAACACCAGCCGGTGAATACTATTGTTTGGACTTTGACGGTATGGAGCACCTTGACAGCTTAACAGGTACTCAATGGTACAAATGCACTACAGTCCACTAAACAGTCTCGTATTTCTGAACAGCAGCAGGACCCAACAGTGCAGCACCACAAAAAACAAAAATCCAGGGATTAAACCCTAAATTGCACTCTGTCACCCAATTCTGAGCAGCAGAAGATTTGTGGAGAAAAAATAAATAAACTCAATAGAGCTGAAAAATGAGGAGATAAGATGGTTGATAAAGTTGAGGCAGCTTGGAGATGTGTATGAGGCAGCTGACAGCTATCTGCCCCTCTCTGCTGCAATGCTCAATAACGTGATTAGGAGGTTTAGCAATCAATGATCCTTCTCAGAGTAACAGCACAGCACTCTGCACTCCTGCCTTTCCCTAATGCTGATGTGACTAGCAGTTGCAGTGTAACGCTGTGGTATGAGCTATTCACACACACACAGTCCCGTCCTCTCCATCTGACTGCATAGATGAAATTAAGAGAGGCAAGATGGCCGCCGATTATATAGGGGCTGTGACATCACAGGGGTCAGTGAACACTGATAGGCTGCATCTCACATATGATTCAGGGTCAGCCCGCCTACCTCCCATAATCCCCTGCCCCATGTACTCACATGTGGATCCGCCATCTTAGGTCTCCAATAGCCTGGAACACTGTAAAGTGGAGTTTAATGAAGCGATTCGTACGATAAAATCGCGGCGATATTCGTATTCGTTGCGAATCTAATTTTTCATGAAATTCGTAAGAAATTCGGGTTCGTCAACTTTGATTCGCTCATCTCTAATAGATATATAGATAGCCCCTCCCACAGTGATGTATATAAATATGTTCATTTATCGCTCGTTCATCTGAGTCTGTAATATCCATCTGTGATTAATGAGTCCAATAGAGGATCAATCATGGTGGAGGGATGGCTGATGAATCGTTTCATCTAGTTCCCTCCATATCACTTATTCACGTGTTTTTGCTTTAATTCAGATAATTTTTCTCGTCTTCCTCCTCCTCTTCTTCTTCTTATTCGTCTTCCTCTTCTTTTTCTCCGTTTTTCCCTTTTTGCACATTTCCCACGTGTTGTTCCCTAGTCAGCAGCGTCTATTATTTGTAGGTTCTGTATCTGACACCATCAAGGCCAAAACTGTAACCAGCTCATCCGGGCCCAATTGCTCCTCTACCACTACAGCTGCAAAAACAAGTAAGTGAACCCCATGGAACTCCCTGGATTCCCCCATTGGTCACTCTCAGAAGTATAGACAGAACACAGCACCACTGCACTGTATACATTATACACCCTGTATATAGGTCTTAGAATATGGCGGCTATACATAACGAATGATGGGCCAATAATACATCACACAAAATGTGGTCTGGATCAGGGGGTTCACCTGTATGTGGGGTCATCGCCAACATTTTAAAGACTACAGATCATGGCACAAAACTCAAAAAATCCAAAACTAAAATATCTGTCACATGTTCCCTGGAATATGAGAAAACCGTAATAAATGTAAACTCCTGGGTAAATCACCTCGGCACCGGACACCGCGGGTCGGGCCGCATTTCTTTTTATTCTCCACAGCCGAGATGAGTAATAACATTGTTATAAATGGGGGTCAGTGCTGCAGCGCACCGTCCTGTGAATAGCGCTCCAGCGCCTCCCACCATCACCCTCTACTTTGCGGTTATTTCTGTTTTGCGCCATTGTCTGCTCTGACGTCTCCTGGTTTTTTGTTTGTTTTTTGTTTTTAATCTGATATTATAAATTTTGTATTTTGCCAATAAATGTGTGAATTTCTGGACGTTCTTCTTGTTTTCATTTTCTCAGGGTTGGAGACCAAGCTTGTGGCCATGATTTTCACCGGTGCAGCTGACTGACGTATTAAGAGGCTGAAGATTACGCCACAACTTACAGATTACGTGCAGCGGATTGTGCAGCAGACGATTCAAATACACTCGCCGGGCGTAAGCTTGAGAAATGTGTCGGGTGCAGCGCTCACTCATCTGCTGGTCGTACACTAAAGATATACTGCCCAGCACAGCGCTGTATACAGTACAGGAGCCCAAGCTGTCTGGAGTCCCTGATGACTTTGGCCCAGTTTAGTGGCTTTGGTGCTCGGACAATTTATTGTCCTTCTCAGTAGGTGAAATATATTTTTTTTAAATAAACTTTAGTCGCAGGAGCATGAACAATAATACAGCAGAATAACACGGTGATACAGAACCATAGCTTGCTTTAACCTTTTATCTCCCAGTTTAACTATATGGAGGACAAATGTCTCTGTGAGCTCAGAAATAAAGTTCGAAAGGCAAAAAAAACTATAAAAATTAAATACATGTTCACCTCCCAAGTAACATGGCCGGATAAACTGAGCATTATAAAACAGAACAAAGCTGGTGCTGCCCAAAGCTGGTGCTGCCCAAAGCTGGTACTGCCCATGTATTGTACAGAATGTCAGCTACAGGACCTGGCCAGGGGAATGAGGAGGTGGATTATGGATGATGTGCCAGTGGATTTCTCCACAATTGTTCATTGGCCAGCCCCTCCTTCATATTGGCCAGCCCCTCCCTCATAATCACCAGCCCCTCCCTCATATTGGCCAGCCACTCCCTCATATTGGCCAGCCACTCCCTCATATTGGCTGGCCCCTCCCTCATATTGGCCAGCCCCTCCCTCATATTGGCCAGCCCCTCCTTCATATTGGCCAGCCCCTCCCTCATAATCGCCAGCCCCTCCCTCATATAGGCCAGCCCCTCCCTCATTTTGTCTGGCCCCTCCCTCATATTGGCCAATAGAGGATAGACGGATGGTGTCAGAATATGAACCGGATTGGCACAACAATTTTCTGGCCTCTTTGCAGTGGAGCCTCGTTCTTCAGGATGTTGACCAAGTGAGCCGTAAAAGCCATTTATTGGCCATACTACTCCACGTATCTACAGTAGTATGCACTATTCTGCTCACAGACAACTGCATGGAGTGGCCCACCCTCTCCGCCACAGGATTGTGCAAAGCGGGGGCGGCTTTCTTGGCAACATAATGGGGACTAGATATGTGTCACCTGTGCTGGGCACTCCCCATTAGTTGACTGAAGGCTTGACTCTCCTCATACAACTCCTCGTGGATAAGGCTATAAGATATTTCCACCCCGCCATGCAACTGTAGGTAATGAGGAATCAGCGGGCTCACCGTCATATTGGGCCGTACTATGCCCTGAAACTGCACAAAGGTTATGATTTAGTTTTTTTTCTTCTTTTCCATATAATCTAAAATCCTTCTAATACTGTATATCTCACTAAGGGGATAGTCACTATGATCATATCCCTCGTCCTCCCTGGTAGTATCAGGCTGATTTGGAAAATACAGGGAACCTCATGCTTTTTGTTTATTTATTCATAAAAAAGTCAAATACCAATAAAGCAGCAGCAGCCTGGTGTTACCAGGGAGGACAATTGTAATTGGCCCTCCCCCGCCTAAACAACTTCAGCCTGTTACCGCACAGGAGCGACATTTTACCTGCTTCGTGCTCTTCCTGGTACTCCAGAAGGTACTGGGGTAATAGTGGGGGATTAGCTGTATTGTGGGTGGGTGCTAAGCCCGGCTCATTAATGGATGCTATCTGGATTTTCTGAAGTGTCACATAATATATCCTGATGTAAATAACAGGATGAAAACGTCCACTATTATTTGCGAAGAGAAATAATAATAAAAAAAGATAATTTAGCATTTTTTTTTCTTTTGGGGGGTGTTTGTGCAGCGCACTTTATCATAAAACTGACATGTTCTCTTTATTCCGTGGGTCAATATGATTAAAATTATTTAAATCACTGAGAACTCACGTGATCAGCACCTATGAATATTTACGTTCACCCAGCGGGCACGCCTCCTGTGCGCAATTCACTGAAGAAAGAAGCGGACGCCGCTCCGGGCTGCAGAATTTATATTAGTCAGAGACGCCCACATCGGTCTCCCGTTCACCCGCACTATAATCCAGTGTATTGTGAATAGTGGGGGAACGGGATGGCCGTTTTATTTTTATTTTTTTAAAGATAATAAATATGTATTAACCCCTTCCTAATAAAAGTTTAAATTACCCATGTTTAAATCATGTAAACAAAAATAAATATAAACATCTGTGGTATCGCCACATCCATAAATGTCCAAATTATTAAAATGTAATGTTCATTTAACCACACGGTCACTGGCGTAAATGTAAAAAAATACCAAAGTCAAGAGTTTCGTATTATTGGTCGCTTCTTCATTCATAAAAAAACAATCAAAAAGTCCCTTCAAAACAACAATGGTATCAAGACCACGGCGCAAAAAATGAGCCCTCACATGTCCCCATCTATGCAAAATAAAAAAGTGTCAGAAGACGATTTCAAATACCAATTTTCATACAAAACGTCATAATTTCTTGAAAGCTGTAAAATAAAATAAAACCTATATGAATTTGGTATAATTCTAATAATATGGATTTACAGAATAGATATAACATGTCATTTGTACCAAAAAGTGCGCTGCGTAGAAACGGAAGCCCCCAAGAGCTGCTAAATAGATTTTTTTATTTTTTATTTTTATGTAATGATGTCATTATAAAGTACAAGTGTTGGCGCAAATTAACCAAGCCCTTCTATGGGTCTGTAAGGGGAACATTTAAAGCATTATAGCTTTTAAAAGATCAAGAAGAAAAACAAAACAAAAAAATACCCTGAAAGGGTTAATATAATGGAGACTAAATCCCCACCGCGAGACCATTTTTTTCTGCTTTCTCGCTGAATCTTCCTTAATTTTGCTAAAACTAAAGATTTAGCAAAAAAAACCATAAAATAAAATAATTCTGCGATAGTATGTGAACCCCCGGAGAGAATGTTTAGTGTATTTCACTGCGCACGCCGCCTATTACCGATACATTATCCGCCCACGCGATCCTTAAAAACGCCAGCGCAGATACTGACGGAATCTCATATATCAAAATAAAAATATCTCTTCTCTATTAAAGTCAAAACTTTGAAGAATCGACCCCACGCGCCATTACCGAGGAACCGCCAGATTCTCAGATTTCGTATTGTTTCCTCCGCGTAACCTGACACTTTATTAATTTATTTATTTTTGCAAAATCTTCACTTTTTACCATTGTTTTTCTTTTGATCTCGTTTGTTTGATTTTTATTTTTTTTTACAATTTTTGGAAGCGTCTGAAACCGGTTAGAGAAAAACTAAGGAAGAAACGGTGAGAAAGCGAAAAAAAAAAATGATCTCCGGTAGGGATCGACCGATATTGATTTTTTAGGGCAGATACTAATACCGATAATCTGTGAACTTTATGCAGCGGCATTTGCGGGGCCAGAGACCGCCGCCGCCCGCTTCTCTCCCTATGCTGGTCCTGAGTCCAACCACCTCCGCTGCCCCATTGTCTCCCCCATCCCCGGTTTTATAATGACCTCTTCCCGGGGTCCGCTCTACTTCTGGCTCCGGCGGCGTCCTGAGCTGTCACTGTGCGCACTGATGGTGATGTCGCTTGAGGACGTCCCTCGTCATTGCGCAGCGCAGCGCACAGCAATAGCGCAGGATGCTGCAGGAGCCAGAAGTAGCGCGGACCCCGGGAACAGGTAATTATAATACCGGGGATGGGGGAGGCAATGGGGCAGCGGAGGCGGTTCTGGCCGGGGGGGTGCAGGTTGGGGGGGGGGCGGGACATTATCGGCAAGGTAATTGCCGATACCGAAAATGTCCAAAATCGTGAATATCCGCCGATAATATTGGCCAAACCGATAATCGTTCGATCCCTAGTCTCCGGAGCGGCGGGGGTTCAGTCTCCATTATATTAAATAAGAGTATAACCCCCATTATTCACTGAAGATGTTCAATGGGGGAGATTTATCAGAACCTGTGTAGAGGAGCGGAGCAGTTGCCCATAGCAACCAATCAGATCGCTGCTTTCACTTTTAAAAGGCCTCTGAGAAATGAAAGCAGTGATCTGATTGGTTGCTATGGGCAACTGCTCCGCTCCTCCTCTACACAGGTTCTGATAAATCTCCCCCAAACCGGGGTCAAACTGCGGCCTCGGATTTACTTCTGCAGATTTGATTGAACTTTGGCGCAACTCACAGAAAAAACTGTTGTACGCGCCTTACGCCTCATCTACGATGTGTTTTAAAGACCCCTTTGTATGTTTTAAACCAGTGGTCTCCAACCTGTGGACCTCCAGATGTTGCAAAACTACAACTCCCAGCATGCCCGGACAGCCGTAGGCTGTCCGGGCATGCTGGGAGTTGTAGTTTTGCAACATCTGGAGGTCCGCAGGTTGAAGACCACTCTTTTAGACACTATTTTGCCCGTTTCAAATGGGGGCGTGGCCTAAACTTCAGGAGTCGCTGTAGCTGTCCGGCACTAGGCGCGCCATGATGTACATTACCGCCATGCACTGCAGTGAGTCTGAAGCGAGCGCAGGAGCTCTCAGCAGCCGACAAAATGGCGGACATGGGCGGTCGTCCAGGTGCCCGAACCTCAGCCCCATAACATAGATGTGGGGGGGACAACCGGTTTACATGACCCCCTCCCCCCGCCAAAGTGCCTCCGTGCTGGTCCCGGGCCTATCTGCCGCCAATGTTCATAACAATCTAATGATTCCTTGTGATACGGGAAATCAATCAAAGGGGGAAAAATATATAAAATAGATTGTGGAAAAAAAATTATTTGTTTGTAAAAAAAAATCCCCTCCCCCAATAAAAATTCTAATCATCCCCCTTTTCCCATTTATTAAGTAAAATAAATTAATAACTAAACATATTTATAAACGTTGTAAATGGGGGGGGGGGGGGGGTACAAAACAGAATTGCCGATTTTTGGTCCCTATATATTTCAGTAAAAAAATTATAAAAAGTCCCAAATAAACTAAAGTGGAACCAATAAAAACAAAGGGTCACGACGGAAGAAAATGACGGCATACAACCGCGTCTACAACAATAAAAAAGAAAGTTATAGGGGCAGAAAAGGGGGATTTTAAGCAGAATGATTTAGATTTAAAGAAATAATCAGAATCATTTTAATCATTTTATCATAAAGTGCGCATAATGGTGGACGCTTTCATCCTGAACAGTTTCCGTTAATCCGTTAATAAGCTGCGCTTAGCATCTACACACAGAACAGTCCAGAGATGCTGGGAGTTGTAATTTTGCAACAGCTGGAGGCTCCGTAATGAAATTAACACTGCATTAGACAATCTACGATGGCCCCAAATCTCTCCTGATAACGAGACTCATCGGCCTCATGGGAGGAGGGGAAATGAATTACATTTATCACTGATGTGCGCCAAACATGCACTTTCTGCACATTTTCGAAATTGTGGGTGCGTTTTGTTGTTGTTTTTTTTTTTTTTTCGATTGGGTTATTTATGACAAATCATCAGAAAAAATCAGAAAAATAAAACAAAACTTTAGGAATATCAGTAAATGAGCCAATGTTTGCCGGGATGAGGCAGCAAACGCCCCCCCCCCCCCCCCCCCCCTCCCCCCCGCATTGTTCATGAGGAAAATGACAAAGATGAAGGTGATGACTCGACCTCCAGGTTCCCCAGATCTCATCTGATCCATCATGTGTGGGATCTGCTGGAGGAACAAGACCATGGAAGCCGCACCGCACCCCTAACAGGAACTACTAATACATCACAGGTCTATGGGGTCCGGTCCTCAGGGGTCACATCACAGGTCTATGGGGTCTTGTCCTCAGGGGTCACATCACAGGTCTATGGGGACCACACCTCAGGGGTCACATCACAGGTCTATGGGGACCACACCTCAGGGGTCACATCACAGGTCTATGGGGTCCACACCTCAGGGGTCACATCAGAGGTCTATGGGGACCACACCTCAGGGGTCACATCACAGGTCTATGTGGACCACACCTCAGGGGTCACATCACATGTCTATGGGTCCACACCTCAGGGGTCGCATCAGAGGTCTATGGGGTCTAATCCTCAGGGGTCCCATCACAGGTCTATGGAGTCTTGTCCTTAGGGGTTACATCACACGTCTATGGGGTCCTCAGGGGTCACATCTCAGGTCTATGGGGTCCTCAGGGGTCACAGCACAGGTCTATGGGGTCGGGTCCTCAGGGGTCACATGACGGGTCTACGGGGTCCTCAGGGGTCACAGCACAGGTTTATGGGGTCGGGTCCTCAGGGGTCACATCACAGGTCTATGGGGTCCAGTCCTCAGGGGTCACATCACAGGTCTATGGGGTCCGGTCCTCAGGGGTCACAGCACAGATCTATGGGGTCCAGTCCTCAGAGGTCACATCACAGGTCTATGGGGTCGGGTCCTCAGGGGTCACAGCACAGGTTTATGGGGTTCATTCCTCAGGGGTCACATCACAAGTCTATGGGGTCCGGTCCTCAGGGGTCACAGCACAGGTCTATGGGGTCCGGTCCTCAGAGGTTACATCACAGGTCTATGGGGTCGGGTCCTCAGGGGTCACAGCACAGGTTTATGGGGTCGGGTCCTCAGGGGTCACAGCACAGGTGTATGGCGTTGGTTCCTCAGGGGTCACATCACAGGTCTATGGGGTCCGGTCCTCAGAGGTCACATCACAGGTCTATGGGGTCGGGTCCTCAGGGGTCACAGCACAGGTCTATGGGGTTCGCTCTTCAGAAGTCACATCACAGGTCTATGGGGTCGGGTAATCAGGGGTCACAGCACAGGTCTGTGGGGTCCGGTCCTCAGGGGTCACATCACAGGTCTATGGGGTCGGGTCCTCAGGGGTCACAGCACAGGTCTATGGGGTCTTGTCCTCAGGGGTCACATCACAGGTCTATGGGGTCCACACCTCAGGGATCACATCACAGGTCTATGGAGTCTTGTCCTTAGGGGTCACATCACACGTCTATGGGGTCCTCAGGGGTCACATCACAGGTCTATGGGGTCCTCAGGGGTCACAGCACAGGTTTATGGGGTCGGGTCCTCAGGGGTCACATGACGGGTCTATGGGGTCCTCAGGGGTCACAGCACAGGTTTATGGGGTCAGGTCCTCAGGGGTCACATCACAGGTCTATGGGGTCCACACCTCAGGGATCAAATCACAGGTCTATGGAGTCTTGTCTTTAGGGGTCACATCACACGTCTATGGGGTCCTAAGGGGTCACATCACAGGTCTATGGGGTCCTCAGGGGTCACAGCACAGGTCTATGGGGTCGGGTCCTCAGGGGTCACATGACGGGTCTATGAGGTCCTCAGGGGTAACAACACAGATTTATGGGGTCGGGTCCTCAGGGGTCACATCACAGGTCTATGGGGTCCGGTTCTCAGGGGTCACATCACAGGTCTATGGGGTCTTGTCCTCAAGGGTCACATCACAGGTCTATGGGGTCCACACCTCAGGGGTCACATCATATTTCTATGGGGTCTTGTTCTCAGGGGTCACATCACAGGTCTATGGGGTCCACACCTCAGGGATCACATCACAGGTCTATGGAGTCTTGTCCTTAGGGGTTACATCACACGTCTATGGGGTCCTCAGGGGTCACATCACAGGTCTATGGGGTCCTCAGGGGTCACAGCACAGGTCTATGGGGTCGGGTCCTCAGGGGTCACATGACGGGTCTATGGGGTCCGGTCCTCAGGGGTCACAGAACAGGTCTATGGGGTCCGGTCCTCAGAGGTCACATCTAAAGTCTATGGGGTCGGGTCCTCAGGGGTCACAGCACAGGTTTATGGGGTCCATTCCTCAGGGGTCACAACACAGGTGTATGGGGTCGGGTCCTCAGGGGTCACAACACAGGTGTATGGCGTTGGTTCCTCAGGGGTCGCATCACAGGTCTATGGGGTCCGGTCCTCAGAGGTCACATCACAGGTCTATGGGGTCGGGTCCTCAGGGGTCACAGCACAGGTCTATGGGGTCCGCACCTCACAAGATCTGACACTACAGGACACGTCACAGGTATTGTAGGAAGCTTTGGGTAGTCAGGCCATGCTGGGAGTTGTAGTATCCCGGCCGTGGACCTCGTCTCATTGTGATAATTGTCGGATTATGTTTGCACCAGGGAAGGAATTCATCTCCATTTCTCCAGTTACAGCCCATTATGTAGATCGGGCCCCCGGGAGCACTTACCAGGATTCTCTATTCTACAGTAACAACAAGTCATTAAGTAAAGACAGCGAAACACGGGGACGATCACCGCGACGCCTTCTGCACACGACCCCCACCTCATATAATCCTGTGGGTGACGGTATATAGAGAATAAACTGCTGAATGTGCAGGAATCC
Source organism: Hyla sarda (assembly GCF_029499605.1). Classification (NCBI taxonomy): domain Eukaryota; kingdom Metazoa; phylum Chordata; class Amphibia; order Anura; family Hylidae; genus Hyla; species Hyla sarda. Next base: position 191,769,423 of record NC_079197.1, on the reverse strand, counting down.
AAGAGATGTAATGATCTGCAGAATGATCCGTAAAATGAGAGATGTAATGATCTGCAGGGTGATCTGTAATATGAGAGATGTAATGATCTGCAGGATGATCTGTAATATGAGAGATGTAATGATCTGCAGGATGATCTGTAATATGAGAGATGTAATGATCTGCAGGATGATCTGTAATATGAGAGATGTAATGATCTGCAGAATGATCTGTAATATGAGAGATGTAATGATCTGCAGGATGATCTGTAATATGAGAGATGTAATGATCTGCAGAATGATCTGTAATATGAGACGTAATAATCTGCAGATGATCTGTAATATGAGAGATGTAATGATCTGCAGAATAATCTGTAATATGAGAGATGTAATGATCTGCAGGATGATCTGTAATATGAGAGATGTAATGATCTGCAGGATGATCCGTAATATGAGAGATGTAATGATCTGCAGGGTGATCTGTAATATGAGAGATGTAATGATCTGCAGGATGATCTGTAATATGAGAGATGTAATGATCTGCAGAATGATCTGTAATATGAGAGATGTAATGATCTGCAGGGTGATCTGTAATATGAGAGATGTAATGATCTGCAGGGTGATCTGTAATATGAGAGATGTAATGATCTGCAGGATGATCTGTAATATGAGAGATGTAATGATCTGCAGGATGATCTGTAATATGAAATGTAATGATCTGCAGGGTGATCCGTAATATGAGAGATGTAATGATCTGCAGGATGATCTGTATTATGAGAGATGTAATGATCTGCAGGATGATCTGTATTTTGAGAGATGTAATGATCTGCAGGATGATCTGTATTATGAGAGATGTAATGATCTGCAGGATGATCTGTATTATGAGAGATGTAATGATCTGCAGGGTGATCTGTAATATGAGATGTAATAATCTGCAGGATGATCTGTAATATGAGATGTAATGATCTGCAGGATGATCTGTAATATGAGATGTAATGATCTGCAGAGTGATCTGTAATATGAGAGATGTAATGATCTGCAGGATGATCTGTAATATGAGAGATGTAATAATCTGCAGGATGATCTGTAATATGTGATGTAATGATCTGCAAGATGATCTGTAATATGAGATGTAATGATCTGCAGGGTGATCTGTAATATGAGAGATGTAATGATCTGCAGGATGATCTGTAGTATGAGAGATGTAATGATCTGCAGGGTGATCTGTATTATGAGAGATGTAATGATCTGCAGGATGATCTGTATTATGAGAGATGTAATGATCTGCAGGGTGATCTGTAATATGAGAGATGTAATGATCTGCAGGGTGATCTTTATTATGAGAGATATAATGATCAGCAGGATGATCTGTATTATGAGAGATGTAATGATCTGCAGGATGATCTGTAATATGAAAGATGTAATGATCTGCAGGAGGATCTGTAATATGAGAGATGTAATGATCTGCCGGATGATCTGTAATATGAGAGATGTAATGATCTGCAGGGTGATCTGTAATATGAGAGATGTAATGATCTGCAGGGTGATCTGTATTATGAGAGATGTAATGATCTGCAGGGTGATCTGTAATATGAGAGATGTAATGATCTGCAGGATGATCTGTAATATGAGAGATGTAATGATCTGCAGGATGATCTGTAATAAGAGAGGTGTAATGATCTGCAGGGTGATCTGTAATATGAGAGATGTAATGATCTGCAGGATGATCTGTAATATGAGAGATGTAATGATCTGCAGGGTGATCTGTAATATGAGAGATGTAATGATCTGCAGGATGATCTGTAATATGAGAGATGTAATGATCTGCAGGGTGATCTGTAATATGAGAGATGTAATGATCTGCAGGATGATCTGTATTATGAGAGATGTAATGATCTGCAGGGTGATCTGTAATATGAGAGATGTAATGATCTGCAGGATGATCTGTAATATGAGAGATGTAATGATCTGCCGGATGATCTGTAATATGAGAGATGTAATGATCTGCAGGATGATCTGTATTATGAGAGATGTAATGATCTGCAGGGTGATCTGTAATATGAGAGATGTAATGATCTGCAGGATGATCTGTAATATGAGAGATGTAATGATCTGCAGGATGATCTGTAATATGAGAGATGTAATGATCTGCAGGATATGATCTGCAGGATGATCTGTATTATGAGAGATGTAATGATCTGCAGGATGATCTGTAATATGAGAGATGTAATGATCTGCAGGGTGATCTGTAATATGAGAGATGTAATGATCTGCAGGGTGATCTGTAATATGAGAGGTGTAATGATCTGCAGGATGATCTGTAATATGAGAGATGTAATGATCTGCAGGATGATCTGTAATATGAGAGATGTAATGATCTGCAGGATATGATCTGCAGGATGATCTGTATTATGAGAGATGTAATGATCTGCAGGATGATCTGTAATATGAGAGATGTAATGATCTGCAGGATGAGCTGTAATATGAGAGATGTAATGATCTGCAGGGTGATCTGTAATATGAGAGATGTAATGATCTGCAGGGTGATCTGTATTATGAGAGATGTAATGATCTGCAGGATGATCTGTAATATGAGAGATGTAATGATCTGCAGGGTGATCTGTAATATGAGAGATGTAATGATCTGCAGGATGATCTGTAATATGAGAGATGTAATGATCTGCAGGGTGATCTGTAATATGAGAGATGTAATGATCTGCAGGATGATCTGTAATATGAGAGATGTAATGATCTGCAGGGTGATCTGTAATATGAGAGATGTAATGATCTGCAGGATGATCTGTATTATGAGAGATGTAATGATCTGCAGGGTGATCTGTAATATGAGAGATGTAATGATCTGCAGGATGATCTGTAATATGAGAGATGTAATGATCTGCCGGATGATCTGTAATATGAGAGATGTAATGATCTGCAGGATGATCTGTATTATGAGAGATGTAATGATCTGCAGGGTGATCTGTAATATGAGAGATGTAATGATCTGCAGGATGATCTGTAATATGAGAGATGTAATGATCTGCAGGATGATCTGTAATATGAGAGATGTAATGATCTGCAGGATATGATCTGCAGGATGATCTGTATTATGAGAGATGTAATGATCTGCAGGATGATCTGTAATATGAGAGATGTAATGATCTGCAGGGTGATCTGTAATATGAGAGATGTAATGATCTGCAGGGTGATCTGTAATATGAGAGGTGTAATGATCTGCAGGATGATCTGTAATATGAGAGATGTAATGATCTGCAGGATGATCTGTAATATGAGAGATGTAATGATCTGCAGGATATGATCTGCAGGATGATCTGTATTATGAGAGATGTAATGATCTGCAGGATGATCTGTAATATGAGAGATGTAATGATCTGCAGGATGAGCTGTAATATGAGAGATGTAATGATCTGCAGGGTGATCTGTAATATGAGAGATGTAATGATCTGCAGGGTGATCTGTATTATGAGAGATGTAATGATCTGCAGGATGATCTGTAATATGAGAGATGTAATGATCTGCAGGGTGATCTGTAATATGAGAGATGTAATGATCTGCAGGATGATCTGTAATATGAGAGATGTAATGATCTGCAGGGTGATCTGTAATATGAGAGATGTAATGATCTGCAGGATGATCTGTAATATGAGAGATGTAATGATCTGCAGGGTGATCTGTAATATGAGAGATGTAATGATCTGCAGGATGATCTGTATTATGAGAGATGTAATGATCTGCAGGGTGATCTGTAATATGAGAGATGTAATGATCTGCAGGATGATCTGTAATATGAGAGATGTAATGATCTGCCGGATGATCTGTAATATGAGAGATGTAATGATCTGCAGGATGATCTGTATTATGAGAGATGTAATGATCTGCAGGGTGATCTGTAATATGAGAGATGTAATGATCTGCAGGATGATCTGTAATATGAGAGATGTAATGATCTGCAGGATGATCTGTAATATGAGAGATGTAATGATCTGCAGGATATGATCTGCAGGATGATCTGTATTATGAGAGATGTAATGATCTGCAGGATGATCTGTAATATGAGAGATGTAATGATCTGCAGGGTGATCTGTAATATGAGAGATGTAATGATCTGCAGGGTGATCTGTAATATGAGAGGTGTAATGATCTGCAGGATGATCTGTAATATGAGAGATGTAATGATCTGCAGGGTGATCTGTAATATGAGAGATGTAATGATCTGCAGGATGATCTGTAATATGAGAGATGTCATGATCTGCAGGATGATCTGTAATATGAGAGATGTAATGATCTGCAGGGTGATCTGTAATATGAGAGATGTAATGATCTGCAGGATGATCTGTAATATGAGAGATGTAATGATCTGCAGGATATGATCTGCAGGATGATCTGTATTATGAGAGATGTAATGATCTGCAGGATGATCTGTAATATGAGAGATGTAATGATCTGCAGGATGATCTGTAATATGAGAGATGTAATGATCTGCAGGATGATCTGTAATATGAGAGATGTAATGATCTGCAGGATGATCTGTAATATGAGAGATGTAATGATCTGCAGGATGATATGTAATATGAGAGATGTAATGATCTGCAGGATGATCTGTAATATGAGAGATGTAATGATCTGCAGTATGATCCGTAATATGAGAGATGTATTGATCTGCAGGGTGATCTGTAATATGAGAGATGTAATGATCTGCAGAATGATCTGTAATATGAGAGATGTAATGATCTGCAGGATGATCTGTATTATGAGAGATGTAATGATCTGCAGGATGATCTGTAATATGAGAGATGTAATGATCTGCAGGGTGATCTGTAATATGAGAGATGTAATGATCTGCAGGATGATCTGTAATATGAGAGATGTAATGATCTGCAGGATGATCTGTATTATGAGAGATGTAATGATCTGCAGGGTGATCTGTATTATGAGAGATGTAATGATCTGCAGGATATGATCTGCAGGATGATCTGTAATATGAGAGATGTAATGATCTGCAGGATGATCTGTAATATGAGAGATGTAATGATCTGCAGGATGATCTGTAATATGACAGATGTAATGATCTGCAGGGTGATCTGTATTATGAGAGATGTAATGATCTGCAGGGTGATCTGTAATATGAGAGATGTAATGATCTGCAGGGTGATCTGTATTATGAGAGATGTAATGATCTGCAGGATATGATCTGCAGGATGATCTGTAATATGAGAGATGTAATGATCTGCAGGATGATCTGTAATATGAGAGATGTAATGATCTGCAGGATGATCTGTAATATGAGAGATGTAATGATCTGCAGGGTGATCTGTATTATGAGAGATGTAATGATCTGCAGGATGATCTGTAATATGAGAGATGTAATGATCTGCAGGGTGATCTGTATTATGAGAGATGTAATGATCTGCAGGATGATCTGTAATATGAGAGATGTAATGATCTGCAGGGTGATCTGTAATATGAGAGATGTAATGATCTGCAGGGTGATCTGTAATATGAGAGATGTAATGATCTGCAGGGTGATCTGTAATATGAGAGATGTAATGATCTGCAGGATGATCTGTAATATGAGAGATGTAATGATCTGCAGGGTGATCTGTAATATGAGAGATGTAATGATCTGCAGGATGATCTGTATTATGAGAGATGTAATGATCTGCAGGATGATCTGTAATATGAGAGATGTCATGATCTGCAGGATGATCTGTAATATGAGAGATGTAATGATCTGCAGGGTGATCTGTAATATGAGAGATGTAATGATCTGCAGGGTGATCTGTAATATGAGAGATGTAATGATCTGCAGGGTGATCTGTAATATGAGAGATGTAATGATCTGCAGGATGATCTGTAATATGAGAGATGTAATGATCTGCAGGATGATCTGTAATATGAGATGTAATGATCTGCAGGATGATCTGTATTATGAGAGATGTAATGATCTGCAGGATGATCTGTAATATGAGAGATGTAATGATCTGCAGAATGATCTGTAATATGAGACGTAATAATCTGCAGATGATCTGTAATATGAGAGATGTAATGATCTGCAGGGTGATCTGTAATATGAGAGATGTAATGATCTGCAGGGTGATCTGTAATATGAGAGATGTAATGATCTGCAGGGTGATTTGAAAATAAAAATACTTTTCCCTCGGAGTACCCCTTTAAGTAAACCTGGTGTAAATGATATTATATATTCCCCCCCCCGCAGAGATTCCCGCAGCGATGATGATGATCCGCAGGAGCTGACACTTTAATCACCTGGCGGCCATGATGACTGCTCCCAGTTTGTCAATTAAGAATCAGGGCATTAAACAAACAGACAGGAAGCCGCCGTTCACATTACGCCATAAGTGGGGACAATTAGCGCCCGCACTCCGATCACTTCAACATCTAAAGCACAAAACGAGGAAACAAACCTCATCCCTTTTCCTTGATTAAGATATTAACTTCTTGTTAACTATTTCACGATTTTAGGATCATCAAAGCGGCACTGCATCCAAAACGAACGTACACTCTATCCTCAGGATATCGGGGTTAATTAGCTGATCGCGGGGGGGGGGGTCCCTGACTGCTGTGACCCCCACGATCTCCAGAACAGGACCCCTTCATGCTCAGTGAGGAACACGTGCCGTCTGCCGCTATGCGCCATTTATTTGTATGGGAGAACTCTCTTCAGACCTCCCATAGAAATCAATGGAACGCGTTCCGTCCACCACACGTGCTGCTCAATCAGAGCCGGGTCCCGTTCCGGTAATCATGGGGGGTCCCAGAGGTCAAACCCCCATGATCAGCTACTTATCCCCTTTACATTGGATAGGGGGTAAGTTAATTTAGGCAGCATTACCCCTTTAACTAACAGCTGGGGTAGATCTGTAAACAGGTAGACATCTTTAGATTGGGGGGGGGGGGGGCTGTATACCCCAATTCCGCACTGTGGGGGTCTGAATTATAAAGATTATTGGTTTTCCCCACTCGGTGAACTATTCGGTGATCTCCAGTATACCTGACACCTCATCCTTGTCTTTACGGGGATTTTGGAATGAATGGGTTATGGTAAGTGATTTCTGCTCAGGTTGCCTCCTAGGTTTCCTTCCTCCTGCCATCGCTCAGCTGTACTGGGGGTCTGATAAAACTGAATCCTGGGACTGTGGGCACTTCCCCCTGCTGCTTCCCAGCTGGTCTCCCTGGCTGATTAGTCAGAACCTTCCCTGCTGGGTCCTGGCTATTTTTAGCTACATTAGTTTGCTTAGCCTCTGCCCTCACGTGATCTCTGATCTCCAAGCATGTTCCTTTTGTTCCTGTTTGTTATTCTATGTATCACCCTGGTTTGGCTGACATCCACTTTGGTCCCTGATCCTATTTCTGACGTCACTGCTTTCTTGTATCCTGAGACTATTCCAGAGTATGGGCTTGGGCTCCAGACCCCTGGCTGTGTGTATGACCAAGTCCCTGAATTCCACTTTTGTTTGTTATTTAGCATTTTTACTATTCTAATAAAGGTGGGATGTGCACTATAATTTCTATATAATTTTGTGCTTCCTGTGGCCGTGGGGCTCTGGACTATGGGGCCCATCCCCAGTTGGGACCCTTATAGTTATACCATTGCTTATGCCCTGTGTATGCTTGGCTGCTAAGTAATATAATACTCACCTGCTCCCCCTCCTGTCTGTGTCAGGGCCCCGAGTGACATCTCCCTCTACAGCCTCTAGTGATGATTTACTGGTCACTAGAGGCTTTTCTTCTGCAGAGACGCTCATCCTTAATTGCAATAAAATACTCCCTAAGGCTATCTTTACACTTTGTAAAATATTTTATTTTATGCGCACATTTTCGGCCATAATAGTATTAAGGCTGCCTCTTTCCTACCAGGACAATATTGTTGTGGTTTATACTGGGTAAATAAAAAGGTTGTATACGAGACAATTCTGCCAAGGTCCAGGTAAACCTACAGCCCTCCCCCATCGCTGGACTCAATCCATAAAGACCACACCAAATCTTAGAATATATCGTGAGCAACTTTCCTGTCAGTTCTGTCAAACCTTAAAGTGGTACTCCACCCCCAGACATCTTATCTCCGCCATCTTACATGCTCCCTCCTATAGACTTGCATTAAGGGGGCGTGGCCATGATGTAAGGAGCCCCCAGAGCTGCACCCGACGCTCTAAATGAATGCCGGGTGCAGCAGAGAGATCGCAGTGGTCCCCAGCAGTGAGACCCCCGTGATCAGACATCTTATCTCCTATACTTTGGATAGGGGATAAGATGTCTAGAGGCGGAGTACCCCTTTAATGTTTTTAGGATGATTTATATGTAGATTCCTGCAGTTGTTGTCAAGATGATTTTGAAAGACTGGAGAATGTCCAGGAATCTTCTGCCTCCAAGATGTCCCAGTTCTTCCCGTCTTATTCTTGGTCCCTCAGTTCTATGTTTTTATATACAAAAGATGAATCTACTTTGAGATTTGATGAGATATCTTCCTAGACATCCACAGAATCCTCCGTAGTCTTCATCCACAACAAGGACATCAATATATTCCGTATTCTCACTCTACGTAAGAAGATGCAGGCACTCACCACTTCTGATGCTTCTCGACATTATTTAAAAAAAGATAGAACAGCCAGGTCGGGTTAGGACGCCAACTGGGAGCTGTGGTGACAGCATGTTTCACACCGTCCGGTGTTTCTTCAGACCACAGCCTTCACCTGGCCAGGAGGAGGTACAAATCCTATTCCTCACGGGACCGCGGTGAAGGGGAGGCACCTTACAAGTAATCTTAGAACAGGCGACTAAAAATGACAAAAGAACCATTAAAAACAACTATAATACAAATGCAACCAATTAGATGAACATACGATCTCTTCTATCATTTCATCCTAAATCCCCTAGAGCATTTGTTTCAGGGATCCATGGTGCTTCTTTCTGCAGTAACCATTTCTGCTCCTCTATATCTTCTCTAGGGAACACTCTTTCAATGCCGCAAGATTTCAGGCAGTTTTGATCTCCTTCACGTGCTCAATCAGCCTTGGAATTCCTTTACCCGTTTTCAGAGAGTAAGTATACTAAATATAAGCGGGTACTCAATGTGATCGTGCAGCTGATATAAAGTCGTCCGCAGGAGCAGATAATGGCATTTTATGGGTATTTGGACACCTCCTAATGTCACAATTCTTTCTGTCTATACAAATGTTCGCCAACTGCAGGAACCACATCGGAGAATTCCCGTAGGAGACCCTCGTTCTAACCAGTTGGTATTTTTAGGTTTTTCAGAAAATCTACTGCTTATTAGAACATGTCCGATACTTTTACATTTTTTAAACAATATAAGTGGTTTCTGTATGTTGTATTTGCAAAGATCTGCATCATTCTGAATTATGTACCAAGGACTATTTATCACCTCACCATAGGGCTGAACCGGAACGTAAACGCAATGCGATCATTAACATTCTTATCTACAGAGGCATTTTGTGTGCGCTTTTTATTATTAAGTAAAGAAGAGCGATTCCTTGATTTTGCTTTTTCTAAGGCTTTGTCTTCCCTTTTATTAATACGGCGCAACCAATAATAACTGCTGAAGAAGTTACCGCTGTACTTTTTCTGTAACCTGATAGATTAATCTCACCTTCCCTTTTTGTTAATTGTCCAAGACGCCAAGCGGGTGGTCACTGACTACAGACGTGAATTTGAAATTCATGTTATTGGAGACATTTAGATACTCAACAAATTCCTCCAAGAGCTCTTTGGTGCCTGTCCTAGTGATGCATACATCATCCACAAACCTTAAAGGGTTACTCTGCTCCCTACCGTCAAGAACATTGAGTTCCTAACGCTGGTGTGGGCTTCCGTGTACAATCCCTCCCCCTCGTGACGTCACGCCCCGTCATGTGACGTCACATCCCGTCCCCTCAATGCAAGTCTATGGGAAGGGGCGTGACGGCCGTCACGCCCCTTCCCATAGACTTGAATTGAGGGGGCGGGATGTGACGTCACATGACGGGGCGTGACGCTACAAGGGGGCAGGCGTGTACACGGAAGCCCGCACACTGTGCTCGGAACTCAATGTTCCGGATGCTGGGGAGCAGAGTAACCCTTTAAGTATTTAAATATGTACCTTATATATGGATTTTTTTCTGTATGGACAAATTCCCTTTCAGATAAGGCTACATAAATTTTTGCCAATGTACAAGCAACAGGGTGCCCACCGCCATGCCTCCCACTTGGGCATAACAAGTGCCATTAAATGGAAGGTATTACTCTCCAAAATTAATTTTAATGCTTCACTAATGAAGTCAACCACTTCTATGTTTTTCCTGCTTCCACTATGGGCGCTCTCACACCAACAAATGCAAGGTCTTGAGGGATGCAGTGTAGAGCGACGCCACATCCATGGAGGCAAAAACAAACTCCTCTGGCCAAAATGTGTCTTCAAGGGCGCATGAGAACTCTCCAGTGTCTTTAACTAGACTAGGTATCTCTTTTAACATGGGCCTTAACATCCAATCCACAAATTTGGATAACGGTTCGGTGACGGACCCAATCCCGGATACAATCGGGTGACCGGGAGGATCATCGATTTGTGGACCTTTGGTAAGAAATACCATTGGGGAACCTTGGATATACAGGTGACTGTTTTGAAGCTGTCTTCTCTGACATGACACCTTTTCTCTACACCGATTCTCAACAATGATCTAAGTTTTGATACTAATTTTTGCGTGGGACTACTTGGTAACTTCTTGTACACATTTGTGTTGTTTAATAGTGATGAGCGGCATTGCCCATATTCGAATTCACAATATTTCACTAATATATAGACGAATATTCGTCCTATGTTAGCGGATTTCGCATATTCGATATATTCACATATTTGCCTATTGGATGAAGACAACAATGAGGGGGTAGGCAACTTGGTTGCTAGGGATGTTGCTAGGGATGTTGTTGATAACCTCTGACAAGTGGATTTGCATCATTCTAATTGGCCCACAAGGGAAAAGAAGGAATATGTGAATATTCACATATTCAAATATTCACATATGTGAATATGCGCATATGCGAATATGCGCATATTCACATATGCGCATATGCAGGGAAAAAGCGAATATTCACAATTTCTAATATTTAGCGAATATATTCGCAATTTTCGCGAATTAACAAATTTGCGATATTCGCAATAAAAATTTGAAATGCAAATATTTGCGCCCAACACTATTGTTTAATTGTCTAGCCGCTTCTTTTAAATAACATTATTTGGACATTAAAACAACGTTACCCCCCTTATCTGATTCTTTGATAACAATGTTGTCATTCTGTCGTAACTTTTGTAATGCACACGATTCTTCTGTAGACAAATTTGGCAAATCTGAGGGGTAAATAAGAGCTTGCATGTCCTCCAATACTTTTTTCTCAAACAGATCAATATTTGAACCTGGTTGTGTTTGGGGCCAAAACGATGACTTAAGTCGTCCCCTAAAATCCATAACAGATGTAAACTCTTGATGGACATCTTCTGGCTGATCCCCTTCCAGTAAATCTGTATTAAGGCACTCCATGTCTTCTGTTGTGGCATTCCTTACCACACTGAAACCAAGTGGTCCCACCATAACGGGTGTTTCCCCTTCTTTTCTTATTGTACTCGGTTCTTTTCCTTTAAACATTTCTTTCAGGTAAAATTTTCTAATTCCACGGAAGAAATCTATTTCAAAATCTGTCCTGTTAAATTTCCCTGTCAAACAATAGTTTAACCCTTTAGTGAGTAGTGACACAGCGGTTGTATCAAGACATAGATCTGTCAAATTCAAGACAGTGGGATTTGATTTAGACTCTATGGAATCTGTTACGACCTCCATGACACTTTTTTCCTTTTCATTTGGGGCTGTATTTTGCGCCTGCGCCCCCTTCTGGTTTTCCTTCTACTAAAGGGACGGCTTTACTGGTAGATGGTGCGTCTTTTGGAGCCCTCGGAGATCTTGTTTGAGCATTTTCATCTGAACCACTTGATTCAGTGTCTGTCGTCCAAAAGTCACTGCATTTCCGTCTGTTTTTATTTTTCTTTGAACGAACTTTACAGTTGAAGTTCTGGAAGGAGAAGACCCGATCTAGACCAAAATCTAATTTATCTCTTAGGAATTTATCCCGTTTTTGATCTTTTATCACTGATTGAAGTGACACTCATTTATTTTCCAATTTCTTTGAAAAGCTTTGGTTTTGCTCATCATTCATCCGCGTTCATAGTTCGGTTTTTGCTCTGAACAATTCTTCAGTTATCACCTGATATTCTTCCTCATTACGTTCTATTTCAAATTTTATCATGTTCACTGAGTATTCTTTGTGCAATTCAGTCCACTTAAGTAAGAATGCACGATCTTCTGTATACTGGGAGGGAGGCATGTAATTCCGAAAACCCCTAGGGACTCTTTTACTGTCTCCATATGATCTCTCATAAAAAAATGGAAAAATGGATATGCGCCACTAGTGAAGTATGTCAGTATTCACAGAAATATGATAAGTGGACTTACACTTACCAAGTAGGGTTGCACTTAGAGCCCAACACCTCTATCTAATGATAGCAGCCTGGAACCTGCAGCCGGTGCTCATCCGGTGTTAGCCTTTTAATCCGATATAGACATTGATAGGAAACAGAAAAATTCTGAGCTCCTCGGTGCTTCTCCAGTTTGGTGTAAAGTAGTTAGGACACAAAATTCACGCCCAAAAACACCAATTATCAGCACTAGAGCAATGTGTTACGGGTCCGTTCCAGACAAGGAACGCGTTACTGTAGGGCTAATAAATCGTGAATTTTGTGTCCTAACTACTTTACACTTCACTGCGTTCACTTGTATCACTTGTATCGGCACCATCCTGGCTGAGCTCCGGTAATGGCCATGGTTGGATCTAAAGTGGACAAATACATTTGACATTTGACTCAGTCTTGGTCCCTTTTCTCATTATGGTTGAGGGCCATCTATGGGAAGGAATGTGAAGATTCTGCAAGGGTTGTTGTCTTTGTAATTCTATAAATTAATGTGTTTTTGCTATGATTGAAAGTCCAGTGCTGGAGAATTGGGTGGGGGGGGGGGTGGGGGGGGCATGGGGGTGTGGGGTAGGACTCCTTATTGGAAATGCTGAGGATAGCTCTAAATGGATTTTCTTGACCTTTTATATTAATGGATTTTCCTCAGGATGGGTATTTTAGATCAGTCAATCCCTGGCACCCCTACAATCAGCTGACCCAAGGGACAGTGGTGCCCAAGTGATTGTTTGGTGTTCTTTATTCCTGACCAGGCACTGCCCAGAAAGGTTATTAATTTCTGTACCTGGGATTGAAGCTTTTCCTATTAGATTGAATGGAATGACCTGCAACACTGAATACAGTTACTGCTATACAGATGAGTCCTTCTTACCACATGGCTCAACTTAAGGGTGTATGTGGAGACCATGCGGCTGCTGCAGGGCCCTTGAAGAGAGGGGACCCATAATGGTTGGTCTTATAACTTTTTGCTATTTGTAAGAAACTGTACAGAACTCCTCTGGGCCCCTTTCTTCTATGTGCACCCCTGGTTCAACTCATCCCAAAATGTATATCACCAGATGACTTTACGACATTAATTTACGTCCCAGCTAAATTACGTCCCATGAAATAATTCACCAGCGCTGCACCAAAGCTCTCATGGAATGCCCGCTCGGCTGCAACACTGGAAATACCTTTCCCTGTAGGTAGGTATTAAAGGGGAAGATGCAATCAAACTATATGTACAGTGTGCGCTGAGGGGGACTTAACTAATAATAAAACGTACCTGAGTTGTATCAGCGTTCTTGAACTGAAAAAGTGAGGTAGAAAGAAGTTGGTGGCTTTTTGCTGTGTTGTTATGCAATATATAGAGATTTCACAGGTGCCGCAAAAGGGGAGGGAGAATGAAAGTGACTGGTTACTGAACAAAAATAAAGGTATAATGCGTGCGGATGATACTGATACTGTACAGTGGTCGGCAATATGCCTCTAAATTAACACGGAGCTGATTACAATGATGATAGATACGGCAAGTGGCGCAATGTTGTGGCTGATATACAGCCCGGTCACGTAAACTGAAAGAAGGAGTCAAACATTACAATGCACACATTGTAACTTAGAACAAAACAATAGTCCGTTCGCACCGCGAATGGTGCTAAAAGTTCCAGGATTAACCAAGTTGGTACCTGTTATTGTAGAAAAGGTTCCTGCTGGGAGATCCAGGACTTCAGGAGTTGAATCTGTAGCGTGTGTGCAGTGGGGCGATACTCCCACTGCACACACGCTACAGATTCAACTCCTGAAGTCCTGGATCTCCCAGCAGGAACCTTTTCTACAATAACAGGTACCAACTCGGTTAATCCTGGAACTTTGAGCACCATTCGCGGTGCGAACGGACTATTGTTTTGTTCTATCTAAGTTTGACTCCTTCTTTCAGTTTACGTGACCGGGCTGTATATCAGCCACAACATTGCGCCACTTGCCGTATCTATCATCATTGTAATCAGCTCCGTGTTAATTTAGAGGCATATTGCCGACCACTGTACAGTATCAGTATCATCCGCACGCATTATACCTTTATTTTTGTTCAGTAACCAGTCACTTTCATTCTCCCTCCCCTTTTGCGGCACCTGTGAAATCTCAATATATTGCATAACAACACAGCAAAAAGCCACCAACTTCTTTCTACCTCACTTTCAAGAACGCTGATACAACTCAGGTACGTTTTATTATTATTAGTTAAGTCCCCCTCAGCGCACACTGTACATATAGTTAGATTACGTCCCCATGGGGTAAATGTGGGACTATATAGGCAACGGGTTGTGTATTTTATGGGTTCCAGGGTTGGCGGGTGACAGATTGTGGTTTGGAAGATGATTGAGTTGAAGAACAAAAGTAGAAGAGGAAAAACCAAGAACCGAGTACAAGATGGCCGGAGACGGAATCCTCATGGGTTTTGGGCCGGGTCTTGAGAGACAAGAAGCCTTTTTTATATCTTGTCATGCAGAGAGCAGGAAGGGGTGATTAGCAGGATCGGGCACCATCAGAACAGTATCGGTGTTAGATCAGTGGGTACAGCTCATTTTATTCATTTTTATCCAGCCGGTCGACCCCTTTACCCGTCCTATCTGCCCAATGTTTCTAACATGGAGTATTCACTCCGTTAAAGAGGTCTCGACCCCTCTGGAATCCATAGAATAAGGTTTCCTGATTCTACAGTAATTCCACCAAAGAATTTATTTTTTCCGCCTGATTACTTTTCCTTTTTTTTACAATTTAAATTAAAAAGATATTTATTCACTTTTATTTAATGCGCTGACAATCCTACAATGTCCTATCAATTCCAATTAACAGCACAAATGAGCTCCGCGATTATTCTAATGTGTTTGATTTTTATTACGTTTGATTGTTTCCTGTTGAGTATTATTAGACTTTTTTAATTATTCATTTATAACATTACAAAATTACAAATGGGTTTTAATTGTGCATAATTTTTTTCTTATTTTATATAGAAAATTAAAATCTATGTCTATTTGGCATAACAACAAAAATATATATATAAAAAAAGATAAATAATTTGCATTTAAAAAGGTATTCCAGGATTTTTTTTTATGTGACTATGATACAGGGGCTGTAAAGTTAGTGTAGTCCATAATATAGTGTCTGTACCTGTGTGTGACCGCTTTCTTCTGTGATTTTCACCCCAATATTTATTTTTATCAGCATACAAAATGACTGTTGTCTCAGATTTTTCCCAGGTTGCAATGTGGCTGAGATCTGACATCACTAGTCAGCTGATGACAGGGAGCCTGTCTGCTTCAATGGGTGGAGCGATCAATCTGCAACTAATGCAACAGCTGTAGGCACTCTGATTGAAAACCACAGGTCTTTTGAATGGATGCAGCTCATTTATGTTTCAATGGGTGGGGTGGCTGATGTGTCGGAGGGAGGAAAATGGAATTATGGGATTCGTAGGCAAAAAGAAAAACTCAAACAGGAAATGCCAGTTCACAAAAAGCTAGCCACAGTGCTATGGTAATCTCACAGCATAGCCATTTATCCCCAAGACAAGCGCAGATCCTTCCTAAGCATGTCCATTACTGTCTGGCAGTCACATACTAAAATCACCTTATGGTGGAGAACCCCTTTAAGAGGATGCTCCTGTGCTCTGAAAAATGTTCAGAATGCTTGGAGCCGGAGGCCGTGACCTTATGCACACCCCCTCCCATAAACATGAATGGAAGGGGCGTGGCCCTAACGTCATGACCCCTGCTGCAAGGTGCTTCGGGAGATAGTGTGGAGCCCCAGCGAAGAGAATCCCATGATCAGACATCTTATCCCCTATCCTTTGCATAGAGGATAAGATGTCTGGCAGCGGAGTATCACCTTTAATTCTTAGTAGTTTGCAAAAAAGATAAAAAGAAAACGACCAGATCAGACCTCACGTTTTGCCCCCATGAGAGTTCATTGTCAGACTGACGTCTGTTCCGGATCTTTTTGGCCTCTGAGTAGTAGACTGTTCTATTCTATAACCTGAGATCCTATGAAGAAAGTCTTTATGTGAGGTGCTCTATGGGTAATGGACACCAACGTATGCCACCCATCAGAGGTAGCTGAATATCTGAATATCTCAGGAAGCTCCAGTGACATAATTAACAGAGAAAGATCCAAGAGCGAGAAAATATCAAGTAAGCTGCAGTTAATGCCTTTGTTAATGTCTGAGAGGAATTGGCAGACTGGTTCGAGATGAAAGAAGGGCCACAGTAACCACTGGTTACACCCATGATCTCATCCTATAGATCACCTCCACAGTCACCAGATCTCCTCCTAAAGATCACCTCCACAGTCAGCAGATCTCATTATATAGATCACCTCCAAAGTCACCAGATCTCATCCTATAGATCACCTCCAATGTCATCAGATCTCATCCTATATATCACCTCCACAGTCACCAGATCTCCTCCTAAAGATCACCTCCACAGTCAGCAGATCTCATTATATAGATCACCTCCAAAGTCACCAGATCTCATCCTATAGATCACCTCCAATGTCATCAGATCTCATCCTATATATCACCTCCACAGTTACCAGATCTCCTCCTAAAGATCACCTCCACAGTCAGCAGATCTCATTATATAGATCACCTCCAAAGTCACCAGATCTCATCCTATAGATCACCTCCAAAGTCATCAGATCTCATCCTATAGATCACCTCCACAGTCACCAGATCTCCTCCTAAAGATCACCTCAAAAGTCATCATATCTCATCCTATAGATCACCTCCAAAGTCACCAGATCTCATCCTATAGATCACCTCCAAAGTCATCAGATATCATCCTATATATCACCTCCACAGTCACCAGATCTCTTCCTAAAGATCACCTCCACAGTCAGCAGATCTCATTATATAGATCACCTCCAAAGTCACCAGATCTCATCCTATAGATCACCTCCAAAGTCATCAGATCTCATCCTATATATCACCTCCACAGTCAGCAGATCTCATCCTATATATCACCTCCACAGTTACCAGATCTCCTCCTAAAGATCACCTCCACAGTCAGCAGATCTCATTATATAGATCACCTCCAAAGTCACCAGATCTCATCCTATAGATCACCTCCAAAGTCATCAGATCTCATCCTATAGATCACCTCCACAGTCACCAGATCTATCCTATAGATCACCTTCACATTCACCTCCACAGTCACTAGATCTCATCCTATAGATCACCTCCACAGTCACCAGATCTCATCCGATAGATCACCTCCACAGTCACTTGATCTAATCCAATAGATCACCTCCACAGTCACCAGATCTCATCATATAGATCACCTCCAAAGTCATCAGATCTCATCCTATAGATCACCTCCACAGTCACCAGATCTCCTCCTAAAGATCACCTCCACAGTCAGCAGATCTCATTCTATAGGTCACCTCCGAAGTCACCAGATCTCATCCTAAAGATCACCTCCACAGTCATCAGATCTCATCCTATAGATCACCTCCACAGTTATCCTATAGATCCCCTTCACAGTCACCAGATCTCCTCCTATAGATCACCTCCAGTCACCAGATATCATCCTATAGATCACCCCCAAAGTCATAAGATGTCATCCTATAGATCCCCTCCACAGTCACCAGATCTATCCTATAGATCACCTTCACATTCACCTCCACAGTCACTAGATCTCATCCTATAGATCACCTCCACAGTCACCAGATCTCATCCTATAGATCACCTTCACAGACACCAGATATCATTCTATAGATCACCTCCACGATCATCAGATCTCATCCTATAGATCACCTCCACAGTAACCTGATCTCATCCTATAGATCACCTATAAAGTCATCCTATAGATCATCACCACAGTCAACAGATCTCATTCTATAGATCACCTCCACAGTCACCAGATCTCATCCTATACAGTAGATCACCTCCACAGTCACCAGATCTCATTCTATAGATAACCTCCACAGTCACCAGATCTCATCCTACAGATCACCTCCACAGTCACCAGTTCTCATCCTATAGATCACCTCCACGGTCATCAGATCTCCTTCTACACATCACAGTCACCAGATCTCATCCAATAGATGACCTCCACAGTCACCAAATCTCATCCTATAGATCACCTCCACAGTCATGAGATCTCATCCTATAGATTACCTCCACAGTCACCAGATTGTATCCTATAGATTACCTCCACAGTCACCAGATCTCATCCAATAGATCACCTCCACAGTCACCAGATCTCATCCAATAGATCACCTCCACAGTCACCAGATCTCATCCAATAGATCACCTCCACAGTCACCAGATCTCATCATATAGATCCCCTCCACAGTCACCAGATCTCATCCTATACAGTAGATCACCTCCACAGTCACCAGATCTCATCCTATAGATCACCTCCACAGTCACCAGGTCTCATCATATAGATCATCTCCACAGTCACCAGATCTCATCCTATAGATCACCTCCACAGTCACCAGATCTCATCATATAGATCACCTCCACAGTCACCAGGTCTCATCATATAGATCACCTCCACAGTCACCAGGTCTCATCATATAGATCACCTCCACAGTCACCAGATCTCATCCTATAGATCCCCTCCACAGTCACCAGATCTCATCCTATACAGTAGATTACCTCCACAGTCACCAGATCTCATCCTATAGATCACCTCCACAGTCACCAGATCTCATCCTATAGATCACCTGCACAGTTACCAGATCTCATCCTATAGATCACCTCCACGGTCACCAGATCTCATCCTATAGATCACCTCCACAGTCACCAGATCTCATCCTATAGATCACCTCCACAGTCACCAGATCTCATTCTATAGATTACCTCCACAGCCACCAGATCTTATCCAATAGATCACCTCCACAGTCACCAGATCTCATCCTATAGATCACTTCCAGAGTCACCAGATCTCATCCTACAAACTCATAGGTCAACCTTAGGCAACTCAACAAAAAAAAAAAAAAAAATTCCCATACACCCTATTTTATTAGGTTAAAACTGCAATGTTTATTGTCTAACTTTCACACATTATTTGGAGTTAAAAATTATCATCTGCCTCATTATTCTGATATGAAAAACATTTGGACCAGTCGGTCTATTTTTGTATATATATCAAACAGTGCACGGTGCCTGCAGTAACACCTGCACAATTGCACATTCAGGACAGGGCGTCTGTATTTAAAACTTATATGGCCCCCCTCAACATGTTTCACTACCCAAGTAGCGTTGTCTAGAGGCAAATGGGCACTAAGAGAAAAAAGCCGTGTCGGGGGTTCTTATCACCTCCCTTCATGAGGTCACAGGAAGCTGTATTAAGAATAAACACCCATGAGATTTGTCCCACTTTGATTGATGTATCTATTGGCCACTAGAAGTTGCCGGTATAAGCAGCCTATCAGCCACAAGGTATAATGTCTGCCAATCCAGGGCCAGATCCCCTGATTGACAGCTGAGTCCACCAGTTAAACGATTTCAGTATCTTTAATGATGTCCGGTCATGAAGTTCTGCGCAGTAGACCTGCGCGATGTTTCTAGCTCACTAGGTCCGTAATAATTTAGTTTGCCTAGACCTGTCGGGCGCTCGCGTACTTCCTGCTGCGCACAAACACATGCGCAAACACTTAGAAGGGCAAAGTGACAAGTGCGCAGCATAAATGCGCTTGCGCCATCTTTTGTCGGGCGCCCGTGTACTTCTGACTGCGCACAGTCTTTTACCTGCAAAGTGCCATGGCAGGTTTTTTGTCTGGTAAATTAAATCCAGATATTTTCCTCGCACAAGCCCAACACGTTTTTTCAGCCAGTGACCTACCCTTAAATCAAATTCATATTCAATCTGCCTAAACTTGCAAAAAACATATAAGAAATACATCCGTTCCTGGTGGGAGATAGCAAGCTTAGAGACATATCTCCAGCAGAAGATAGTCTATAGGGGCCTAAGAGTCAACATCTTACCTAACTCCCACCAGGAAGATACAAAGTTTATGCGAGGGTGGCAACAACTTATGACTGAAATTTAATTGCGTATGCTAGACTATCTCCTCACATATGAGAGGCAGGCCTTTGTTAACCCAAATGCACAGCTAGAGAGCCAAATTCAGGAGATACAAAAAAATTCTGAATTTGCAAGTCTGGAGGAGAGACTACAAAAGCATATCAAGAATTTGAAGTCAGATATAAAGGAAAGGAAATACAATAAATATATTAGAGACAAAAGGGATTTCGACAATGGTCAAATTTATGTAAAGAGACCACAACCCAACTATAGAGCTCATTACACCGATATTTCTGAGTCAGAAATCTCTTAATCAGATGATACATCTAATCCAATTGCAAGACCCCTAAACCAAGTGGTGAAAACGAGGCACAAAAGCATACACCAAAATTATAACAGGCGTCCTTATCCCAAAAACGCCTCAGTGCATCCTCAAGTACCAGTACCCACAGGCAATTATCCATCTAATCACCCTCAAAACAAGGGAACTCATTCCCAAATAACATGCCACCCAGAAACAACACAAAAGAAGCATGGAAGGACAGAGTCTTCGAGGAGCATTTTAATCTATGCCTGCTTATTCCTCCTCAGCTCATTTTGCGCCCTTGGCCCAACAACCAGTCATGACTACAGCAGTGCCCATTATCAACCATAGGGCAAAAGAGCACTTTAGTGTCACAAACTTTTTTAGGGGCAGGAATACAACTTTGAGACCGAGGAAAATGGGCGTATCCCTCCCAGACGAGACAATAAAGGATGAAATGCAGGTAGTTAACCTTTCATCCCATATACTGACTCCGATACAAATTGATGTCCTTAGAAAAGGCCTAAATTATGTCCCTACTCCCCTGTAAGATTCCTTTATTGGGATAAAGGACATTAATTTATTTGCTAGGAAACTAGTTTTACATAAGATGCATAAAAATAGGGAAGCCAATCTATCCCTAACAAACATACAGGAGGAGAGGACTATAAGGGATTTAGTCGATCTTCTAGAAGAAAATGAGGAATTTTCCGATTTGAGATCTAAATTAAAGATTACTCCACCATTCAGCCAATACAATAACATACAAACCTTTGTCGAAATGGTTACCGGTGAATTAACAAGATTAAACACCTAGAGAATACAAAGAAATCTCTCAAGGGCTGAGTACAGAGCTTTAAAAGAATTGGAGGGAAATAAGGAGATAATAGTCAAACCCTCTGATAAAGGAGGAAATATTGTAATCATGAACCAAGGGGACTACAAAGATATGGTCCTGAGACTGGTAAAAGATCCATCTACCCATAAAAGATTGGAGGGCAATCCAACTGAGAAGTATATAGCAAAGCTTAAAACTGTTTTAATGGAGGCAAATACAAAATCCCAGATTACAGAAGACGAATTCTGCGTGATGTTTAACCCAAATCCAGTACTGGCAACAATGTATGCCCTGCCTAAAATTCACAAGCAGAGGGACCCTATTCCTGGACATCCAATCGTCTCAGGAAATGAGAATTTAACAGAAGGAATAAGCCTCTATATAGATCAGATTTTGGCCCCTTTTGTGTCGGCTCTACCCTCGTTTATCAAGGACACAGGAGATGCTGTCACTCGGCTCTAGGAGATTTCTTTTCCGCCCCATACCCTCATAGCCAGCCACGATGTGGAGACATTATACACAAATATTAGACACAAATTAGAATTGGAGGCAGTTCAATATTTTTTATCCACGAGGGGCACCCAACACACGGCTATCAACCAATTTGTTTTATCCTTATTACACTTTCTACTCACTCCTAATTATTTCTTATTTGATGGACACTTTTATTTACAATGTAAGGGCACCTCTATGGGCACAGCTTGTGCACCAGATTTCGCCAAACTCTTTCTCGGGTGGTGGGAAGATACTCTTGTTTTTTCTGATAACCTTCACAATTACACTCGTCACATTTTATTTTGGGGGAGATTTATAGATGACATTCTTTTATTTTGGGGTGGCACTAGCATCCTTTTTCAGGAATTTTTCACAGCACTGAATCACAACGATATAGGCATGCACTTTACACATGAAATACACACTCACAACTTACATTTTTTGGACTTACAAATCTCCCTGGAGCCAAGTGGCAGCATCAAAACGAGAATTTTTACAAAACCGACGTCCACCAACATTTTTCTACAGTGGAAAAGCCACCATCCATCTGCCCTTAAGAAAGGGATACCGGTGGGGCAATATTTCAGAGACAGACAAAATTGTTCTTCAGAAGAGGCCTTCCTAGAGGAAAGTAAATTTTTATATCATCCTTTCCTAGTTAGAGGATATCCCAAAAAATGTCTACATAGGGCCTTTGCTAGAGCAAGGGATACACCCGGAAGTGAACTTTTAGTCACTAACAAGGAAAAAGAAAGCTCCTCCAAAAAGATTGTCAGATGCATAGGCACCTTTGATCATAACAACCGTCAAGTGATGAGTGTAATACAAAAATATTGGCCTATTTTGTTGTCTGGCACTGATTTAGGAGAGGTGTTGACCCCCTACCAATCCGTCACATATAGGCGGGGGGGAAACATCAGGGGATATCTGGTCAGGAGCCACTACTCGGAGACCTCTAGTGGTACATGGCTCAGATCTAACATCACTGGATCCTTTCCTTGCAGAATTGGTCCTTTTGTCATTTAGTTCCAAAAACAAAGGAATTCATAAATCCAATCGATGGATGAAAGTATGAAATCAGGGAATTTGTAAACTGTCGGATGACAGGTGTTTTCTCTACTGCACAGTGTGGATGCCCTGTGATTTATGTAGGAAAAACTGTTCAACAGCTCAGAAGGAGAATCTTACCACACATAAGTACGATTCGAACAAGGGCCGTTTCGGCCCTTGTTCGAATCGTACTTATGTGTGGTGAGATTCTTTGGCGAGGCATTTGGCGAGGCATTTTTTATCCCAACATGGAGGGGACTGGCCGACCTTAAAATTCTATGGATTGACCAAAGTCTAATTGGGCCCCAGACGGGGCAATATAGATAGGAAACTCCTATGTGAAGAGGCTAGATGGATACACAGGCTCAAGTCCATGTCTCCCATAGGTCTAAATGAAGGGTTTACTTTCACTCCCGTCATGACTTGCCATGGAACGATACACATTTGCACTTTTTCTAAAAAATCTTTTTGGTTTATAATTCAAATATGGAGTTCGCACTATGTTGAGGTCACTCTTACATATATAAAAATAGAGAAATCCCACATGACTAAATTTAAGAATCAAATACATCGAGACTTAAATCTGGAAGATGAAGCAGCCTATCAGTATAAAAAGAATTCTGGAGTATT
This sequence comes from Hyla sarda, assembly GCF_029499605.1. Lineage (NCBI taxonomy): Eukaryota > Metazoa > Chordata > Amphibia > Anura > Hylidae > Hyla > Hyla sarda. The sequence continues at coordinate 191,745,568 of NC_079197.1, read as the reverse complement.
CATTTATAATACTCACCCTTTAAGAATCACTGTTGATTATGTGCATTTTTAATACATGCTTACTAGATATTCTATTCTTGCTTTATGCCTTTTATTACATAATTGTGGCAAATACTATCCAATTGTTTGTACAACATATATACAGAAAGAGCCTAAGAGCTTTCCTGTTTACCATGTATTCATAATGATATACAATGCCTATCATCATATACTTACCATATACTATATAAACATCTTGTATTCATTATATAATCATTGTAACCACTGTTGGCAATCAATCTCATAAATAACAGGACATAAATGGAAATCATACATAAACCAATCAGAAACGAAGCTGAACTCTTTTCTGAAATAAACAGTTTATTCTAAGGCAAGACGTATACAAGAGATGAGGCACCTATTCGTTTTTCCACCAAGTTCTTGCGCATCTATACTGCGCATCAGTCTCTTTGCTCGTCTAAGTGTTTACACACAGGACCGTGCGCAGCCGGAAGTACGCGAGCGCCCGACATATGACGGTGAATGCGTATCTATACTGCGCACTTGTCACTTTGCCCTTCTAAGTGTTTGCGCATGAGTTGGTGCGCAGCAGGTAGTAGGCGAACGCCCGACAGGTCACGGCGCACACTAAATTATTACGGACCTAGTGAGCTAGTTACTTCGCGCAGGTCTTCTGCGCAGAACGTCATGACCGGACATCATTAAAGAAACTGAAATCTTTTAACTGGTGGACTCAGCTGTCAATCAGGGGATCTGGCCCTGGATTGGCAGACATTATACCTTGTGGCTGATAGGCTGCTTATACCGGCAACTTCTAGTGGCCAATACAGACATCAATCATAGTGGGACAAATCTCATTGGTGTTTATTCTTAATACAGCTTCCTGTGACCTCATGAAGAGAGGGGATAAGAACCCCCAACACGGCTTTTTTCTCTTAGTGCCCATTTGCCTCTTGACAACGCTACTTGGGTAGTCAAACACGCCCTGTCCTGAATGTGCAATTGTGCAGGTGTTACTGGTGTCATCGTGTCCATATAGAGGAACTGTGTGATGTCATCATGTCCATATAGAGGAACTGTGTGATGTCATCATGTCTATATGGAAGAACTGTGTGATGTCATCCTGTCCATATAGAGGAACTGTGTGATGTCATCATGTCCATATGGAGGAACTGTGTGATGTCATCATGTCCATATAGAGGAACTGTGTGATGTCATCATGTCTATATGGAAGAACTGTGTGATGTCATCATGTCCATATGAATAACTGTGTGATGTCATCATGTCTATATGGAGGAACTGTGTGATGTCATCATGTCCATATAGAGGAACTGTGTGATGTCATTATGTCCACATGGAGGAATTGTGTGATGTCATCATGTCCATATGGAGGAACTGTGTGATGTTATCATGTCCAAATTGGGGAACTGTGTGATGTCATCATGTCTATATAGAAAAACTGTGTGATGTAATCATGTCCACATGGAGGAACTGTGTGATGTCATCATGTCTATATAGAAGAACTGTGTGATGTCATCATGTCCACATGGAGGAACTGTGTGATGTCATCATGTCCATATGGAAGAACTGTGTGATGTCATCATGTCCATATGAATAACTGTGTGATGTCATCATGTCCATATGGAGGAACTGTGTGATGTCATCATGCCTATATAGAGGAACTGTGTGATGTCATCATGTCTATATGAAGAACTGTGTGATGTCACCATGTCCATATGGAGGAACTGTGTGATGTCATCATGTCCATATGGAAGAACTGTGTGATGTCATCATGTCCATATGAATAACTGTGTGATGTCATGATGTCCATATGGAGGAACTGTGTGATGTCATGATGTCCATATAAATAATTGTGTGATGTCATCATGTCCATATGGAGGAACTGTGTGATGTCATCATGTCTATATGGAGGAACTGTGTGACGTCATCATGTCCATATGGAGGAACTGTGTGATGTCATCATGTCTATATGGAGGAACTGTGTGATGTCATCATGTCTATATGGAGGAACTATGTGATGTCATCATGTCCATATGGAGGAACTGTGTGATGTCATCATGTCTATATGGAAGAACTGTGTGATGTCATCATGTCCATATGAATAACTGTGTGATGTCATCATGTCCATATGGAGGAACTGTGTGATGTCATCATGTCTATATGGAGGAACTGTGTGATGTCATCATGTCTATATGAAGAACTGTGTGATGTCACCATGTCCATATGGAGGAACTGTGTGATGTCATCATGTCCATATGAATAACTGTGTGATGTCATCATGTCCATATGGAAGAACTGTGTGATGTCATCATGTCCATATGAATAACTGTGTGATGTCATCATGTCCATATGGAGGAACTGTGTGATGTCATCATGTCCATATGAATAACTGTGTGATGTCATCATGTCCATATGGAGGAACTGTGTGATGTCATCATGTCTATATGGAGGAACTGTATGATGTCATTTTTTCCATAAGGAGGAACTGTGTGACGTCATCATGTCTATATGGAGGAACTGTATGATGTCATTATTTCCATATGGAGGAACTGTGTGATGTCATCATGTCTATATGGAGGAACTGTGTGATGTCATCATGTCTATATGGAGGAACTGTGTGATGTCATCATGTCTATATGGAAGAACTGTGTGATGTCATTATGTCCAAGTGGAGGAACTGTGTGATGTCATCGTGTCCATATGGATGAACTGTGTGATGTCATCATGTCCATATCGAGGAACTGTGTGATGTTATCATGTCCAAATTGGGGAACTGTGTGATGTCATTATGTCTACATAGAAGAACTGTGTGATGTCATCATGTCCACATGGAGGAACTGTGTGATGTCATCATGTCCATATGGAAGAACTGTGTGATGTCATCATGTCCATATCGAGGAACTGTGTGATGTCATCATGTCTATATGGTGGAACTGTGTGATGTCATCATGTCCATATGGAGGAACTGTGTGATGTCATCATGTCTATATGGTGGAACTGTGTGATGTCATCATGTCCATATGGAGGAACTGTGTGATGTCATCATGTCTATATGGTGGAACTGTGTGATGTCATCATGTCCATATGGAGGAACTGTGTGATGTCATCATGTCCATATGGAGGAACTGTGTGATGTCATCATGTCCATATAGAGGAACTGTGTGATGTCATCATGTCTATATGGAAGAACTGTGTGATGTCATCATGTCCATATGAATAACTGTGTGATGTCATCATGTCTATATGGAGGAACTGTGTGATGTCATCATGTCCATATAGAGGAACTGTGTGATGTCATTATGTCCACATGGAGGAATTGTGTGATGTCATCATGTCCATATGGAGGAACTGTGTGATGTTATCATGTCCAAATTGGGGAACTGTGTGATGTCATCATGTCTATATAGAAAAACTGTGTGATGTAATCATGTCCACATGGAGGAACTGTGTGATGTCATCATGTCTATATAGAAGAACTGTGTGATGTCATCATGTCCACATGGAGGAACTGTGTGATGTCATCATGTCCATATGGAAGAACTGTGTGATGTCATCATGTCCATATGAATAACTGTGTGATGTCATCATGTCCATATGGAGGAACTGTGTGATGTCATCATGCCTATATAGAGGAACTGTGTGATGTCATCATGTCTATATGAAGAACTGTGTGATGTCACCATGTCCATATGGAGGAACTGTGTGATGTCATCATGTCCATATGGAAGAACTGTGTGATGTCATCATGTCCATATGAATAACTGTGTGATGTCATGATGTCCATATGGAGGAACTGTGTGATGTCATGATGTCCATATAAATAATTGTGTGATGTCATCATGTCCATATGGAGGAACTGTGTGATGTCATCATGTCTATATGGAGGAACTGTGTGACGTCATCATGTCCATATGGAGGAACTGTGTGATGTCATCATGTCTATATGGAGGAACTGTGTGATGTCATCATGTCTATATGGAGGAACTATGTGATGTCATCATGTCCATATGGAGGAACTGTGTGATGTCATCATGTCTATATGGAAGAACTGTGTGATGTCATCATGTCCATATGAATAACTGTGTGATGTCATCATGTCCATATGGAGGAACTGTGTGATGTCATCATGTCTATATGGAGGAACTGTGTGATGTCATCATGTCTATATGAAGAACTGTGTGATGTCACCATGTCCATATGGAGGAACTGTGTGATGTCATCATGTCCATATGAATAACTGTGTGATGTCATCATGTCCATATGGAAGAACTGTGTGATGTCATCATGTCCATATGAATAACTGTGTGATGTCATCATGTCCATATGGAGGAACTGTGTGATGTCATCATGTCCATATGAATAACTGTGTGATGTCATCATGTCCATATGGAGGAACTGTGTGATGTCATCATGTCTATATGGAGGAACTGTATGATGTCATTTTTTCCATAAGGAGGAACTGTGTGACGTCATCATGTCTATATGGAGGAACTGTATGATGTCATTATTTCCATATGGAGGAACTGTGTGATGTCATCATGTCTATATGGAGGAACTGTGTGATGTCATCATGTCTATATGGAGGAACTGTGTGATGTCATCATGTCTATATGGAAGAACTGTGTGATGTCATTATGTCCAAGTGGAGGAACTGTGTGATGTCATCGTGTCCATATGGATGAACTGTGTGATGTCATCATGTCCATATCGAGGAACTGTGTGATGTTATCATGTCCAAATTGGGGAACTGTGTGATGTCATTATGTCTACATAGAAGAACTGTGTGATGTCATCATGTCCACATGGAGGAACTGTGTGATGTCATCATGTCCATATGGAAGAACTGTGTGATGTCATCATGTCTATATGGTGGAACTGTGTGATGTCATCATGTCCATATGGAGGAACTGTGTGATGTCATCATGTCTATATGGTGGAACTGTGTGATGTCATCATGTCCATATGGAGGAACTGTGTGATGTCATCATGTCCATATCGAGGAACTGTGTGATGTCATCATGTCTATATGGTGGAACTGTGTGATGTCATCATGTCCATATGGAGGAACTGTGTGATGTCATCATGTCTATATGGTGGAACTGTGTGATGTCATCATGTCCATATGGAGGAACTGTGTGATGTCATCATGTCTATATGGTGGAACTGTGTGATGTCATCATGTCCATATGGAGGAACTGTGTGATGTCATCATGTCTATATAGAGGAATTTATTTATCAATGATATAGAGGATGGTATTAACAGCTCTGTTTCTATCTTTGCCGATGACTCCAAGCTTTGTAGCACGGTACAGTCTATAGAGGATGTGTATATAGTGGGGGGCTGTGTATATAGAGGGGGGCTGTGTATATAGAGGGGGGCTGTGTATATAGAGGGGGGGCTGTGTATATAGAGGAATGGCTGTGTATATAGAGGGGGGCTGTGTATATATAGAGGGGGGGCTGTGTATATAGAGGGGGCTGTGCATATAGAGGGGGGCTGTGTATATAGAGGGGGGCTGTGTATACTAATAACCTGCAGCGTCGTATGTCTTAGGGGGGCTGTGTATATAGAGGGGGGGCTGTGTATATAGAGGGGGGCTGTGTATATAGAGGGGGGGCTGTGTATATAGAGGAATGGCTGTGTATATAGAGGGGGGCTGTGTATATATAGAGGGGGGCTGTGTATATAGAGGGGGCTGTGCATATAGAGGGGGGCTGTGTATATAGAGGGGGGCTGTGTATACTAATAACCTGCAGCGTCGTATGTCTTAGGGGGGATTAAACTGTCAGAGTCACTGGTAGAGAAGGATCTGGGTGACTTGTAGATCACAGACTACAGAATAGCACAATGTCAGGCTGCTGCTTCCAAAGCCGGCAGGATATTGTCATGTATAAAAAGAGGCCTGGACTCAAGGGACAGGGACATAATACTCCCCCTTTATAAAGCATTGGTACGGCCTCACCTGGAATATGCTGTTCAGTTTTGGGCACCTGTCCATAAAAGGGACACTGCGGAGTTGGAAAGGGTGCAGAGACGCGCGACTAAACTAATATGGGGCCTGGAACATCTTAGCTATGAGGAGCGATTAAAGGAATTACAATTGTTTAGTCTTGAGAAGAGACGTATAAGGGGGGATATGATAAACGTATATAAGTATATAAATGGCCCATACAAAAAATATGGAGAAAAACTGTTCCAGGTTAAACCCCCCCAAAGGACGAGGGGGCACTCCGTCCGTCTGGAGAAGAAAAAGTTTAGTCTCAAGGGGCGACACGACTTCTTTACCGTGAGGACTGTGAATTTATGGAACGGTCTACCTCAGGAACTGGTCACAGCAGGAACAATTAACAGCTTTAAAACAGGATTAGATACATTCCTGGAACAAAATAACATTAATGCCTATGAAGAAATATAAAATCTCATCCCTTCCCCAATATCGCGCCGCACCCCTACCCCTTAATTCCCTGGTTGAACTTGATGGACATATGTCTTTTTTCGACCGTACTATGTAACTATGTAACTATGTAACCATGAACAGTGTGATGTCATCATGTCCATATGGAGGAACTGTGTGATGTCATCATGTTTATATGAAGAACTATGTGATGTCATCATGTCCATATGGAAGAACTGTGTGATGTCATCATGTCTATATGGAGGAACTGTGTGATGTCATCATGTCCATATGGATGAACTGTGTGATGTCATCGTGTCCATATAGAGGAACTGTGTGATGTCATCATGTCCATATTAAGGAACTGTGTGATGTCATCATGTCTATATGGAAGAACTGTGTGATGTCATCATGTCAATATGGAGGAACTGTGTGATGTCATCATGTCCATATGAATAACTGTGTGATGTCATCATGTCCATATGGAGGAACTGTGTAATGTCATCATGTCCATAGTAATAACTGTGTGATGTCATCATGTCCATATGGAGGAACTGTGTGATGTCATCATGTCTATATGGAGGAACTGTGTGATGTCATCATGTCTATATAGAGGAACTGTGTGATGTCACCATGTCCATATGGAGGAACTGTGTGATGTCATCATGTCCATATGAATAACTGTGTGATGTCATCATGTCCATATGGAGGAACTGTGTGATGTCATCATGTCCATAGTAATAACTGTGTGATGTCATCATGTCCATATGGAGGAACTGTGTGATGTCATCATGTCCATATGGAGGAACTGTGTGATGTCATCGTGTCCATATGGATGAACTGTGTGATGTCATCATGTCCACATGGAGGAATTGTGTGATGTCATCATGTCCACATGGAGGAATTGTGTGATGTCATCATGTCCAAATTGGGGAACTGTGTGATGTCATCATGTCTATATAGAAGAACTGTGTGATGTCATCATGTCTACATAGAAGAACTGTGTGATGTCATCATGTCCACATGGAGGAACTGTGTGATGTCATCATGTCCATATGGAAGAACTGTGTGATGTCATCATGTCTATATGGAGGAACTGTGTGATGTCATCATGTCCAAATGGAAGAACTGTGTGATGTCATCATGTCTATATGGAGGAACTGTGTGATGTCATCATGTCCATATGGAAGAACTGTGTGATGTCATCATGTCTATATGGAGGAACTGTGTGATGTCATCATGTCCAAATGGAAGAACTGTGTGATGTCATCATGTCTATATGGAGGAACTGTGTGATGTCATCATGTACATATGGATGAACTGTGTGATGTCATCGTGTCCATATAGAGGAATTGAGTGATGTCATCGTGTCCATATGGAGGAACTGTGTGATGTCATCATGTCTATATGGAAGAATTGTGTGATGTCATCATGTCCATATGAATAACTGTGTGATGTCATCATGTACATATGGAGGAACTGTGTGATGTCATCATGTCTATATAGAGGAACTGTGTGATGTCATCATGTCTATATGAAGAACTGTGTGATGTCACCATGTCCATATGGAGGAACTGTGTGATGTCATCATGTCCATATGAATAACTGTGTGATGTCATCATGTCCATATGGAAGAACTGTGTGATGTAATCATGTCCATATGAATAACTGTGTGATGTCATCATGTCCATATGTAGGAACTGTGTGATGTCATCATGTCCATATGAATAACTGTGTGATGTCATCATGTCCATATGGAGGAACTGTGTGATGTCATCATGTCCATATGGAGGAACTGTGTGATGTCATCATGTCTATATGGAGGAACTGTATGATGTCATTATGTCCATGTGGAGGAACTGTGTGATGTCATTGTGTCCATATTAATGAACTGTGTGATGTCATCATGTCCACATGGAGGAATTGTGTGATGTCATCATGTCCAAATTGGGGAACTGTGTGATGTCATCATGTCTATATAGAAGAACTGTGTGATGTCATCATGTCTATATAGAAGAACTGTGTGATGTCATCATGTCCACATGGAGGAACTGTGTGATGTCATCATGTCCATATGGAAGAACTGTGTGATGTCATCATGTCCATATGGAAGAACTTTGTGATGTCATCATGTCCATATGGAGGAACTGTGTGATGTCATCATGTCTATATGGAGGAACTGTGTGATGTCATCATGTTCAAATGGAAGAACTGTGTGATGTCATCATGTCTATATGGAGGAATTGTGTGATGTCATCATGTCCATATGGAGGAACTGTGTGATGTCATCATGTCCATATGGAAGAACTGTGTGATGTCATCATGTCTATATGGAGGAACTGTGTGATGTCATCATGTTCAAATGGAAGAACTGTGTGATGTCATCATGTCCATATGGAGGAACTGTGTGATGTCATCATGTCCATATGGAGAAACTGTGTGATGTCATCATGTCCATATGGAGGAACTGTGTGATGTCATCATGTCCATATGGAGGAACTGTGTGATGTCATCATGTCCATATGGAGGAACTGTGTGATGTCATCATGTCTATATGGAGGAACTGTATGATGTCATCATGTCCATATGGAGGAGGAACTGTGTGATGTCATCATGTCCATATGGAGGAACTGTGTGATGTCATTATGTCCATATGGAGGAACTGTATTATGTCATTATGTCCATATGGGGGAACTGTGTGATGTCATCATGTCTATATGGAGGAACTGTGTGATGTCATCATGTCCAAATGGAAGAACTGTGTGATGTCATCATGTCTATATGGAGGAACTGTGTGATGTCATAATGTCCATATGGAGAAACTGTGTGATGTCATCATGTCCAAATGGAGGAACTGTGTGATGTCATCATGTCCATATGGAAGAACTGTGTGATGTCATCATGTCTATATGGAGGAACTGTGTGATGTCATCATGTCCAAATGGAAGAACTGTGTGATGTCATCATGTCCATATGGAGAAACTGTGTGATGTCATCATGTCCATATGGAGGAACTGTGTTATGTCGTCATGTCCATATGGAGGAACTGTGTGATGTCATCATGTCCATATGGAGGAACTGTGTTATGTCATCATGTCCATATGGAGGAACTGTGTGATGTCATCATGTCCATATGGAGGAACTGTGTGATGTCATCATGTCTATATGGAGGAACTGTGTGATGTCATCATGTCCATACGGCGGAACTGTTTGATGTCATCATGTCTATATGGAGGAACTGTGTGATGTCATCATGTCCATATGGAGAAACTGTGTGATGTCATTATGTCCATATGGAGGAACTGTATGATGTCATTAGGTCCATGTGGAGGAACTGTGTGATGTCATCATGTCTATATGGAGGAACTGTGTGATGTCATCATGTCCATATGGAGTAACTGTGTGATGTCATCATGTCTATATAGAGGAACTGTGTGATGTCATCATGTCTATATGGTGGAACTGTGTGATGTCATCATGTCCATATGGAGGAACTGTGTGATGTCATCATGTCCATATGGAGGAACTGTGTGATGTCATCATGTCCATATGGAGGAACTGTGTTATGTCATCATGTCCATATGGAGGAACTGTGTGATGTCATCATGTCCATATGGAGGAACTGTGTGATGTCATCATGTCTATATGGAGGAACTGTGTGATGTCATCATGTCCATACGGCGGAACTGTTTGATGTCATCATGTCTATATGGAGGAACTGTGTGATGTCATCATGTCCATATGGAGAAACTGTGTGATGTCATTATGTCCATATGGAGGAACTGTATGATGTCATTAGGTCCATGTGGAGGAACTGTGTGATGTCATCATGTCTATATGGAGGAACTGTGTGATGTCATCATGTCCATATGGAGTAACTGTGTGATGTCATCATGTCCATATGGAGGAACTGTGTGATGTCATCATGTCTATATGGAGGAACTGTGTGATGTCATCATGTCCATATGGAGTAACTGTGTGATGTCATCATGTTTATATAGAGAAACTGTGTGTTGTCATCATGTCTTTATGGAGGAACTGTGTGATGTCATCATGTCCATATAGAGAAAATGTGTGATGTCATTATGTCTATATGGATGAACTGGGTGATGTCATCATGTCCATATGGAGGAACTGTGTGATGTCATCATGTCTATATGGAGGAACTGTGTAATGTCATCATGTCCATATGGAGGAACTGTGTAATGACGTCATGTCCATATGGAGAAACTGTGTGATGTCATCATGTCCATATGGAGGAACTGTGTGATGTCATCATGTCTATATGGAGGAACTGTGTGATGTCATCATGTCCATATGGAAGAACTGTGTGATGTCATCACGTCCATATGGAGGAACTGTGTGATGACATCATGTCCATATGAAGAACTGTGTAATGTCATCATGTACATATGGAAGAACTGTGTGATGTCATCATGTCCATATGGAGGAACTGTGTGATGTCATCATGTCCATATGGAGGAACTGTGTGATGTCATCTTGTCCATATGGAGGAACTGTGTGATGTCATCATGTCTAAATGGAGGAACTTTGTGATGTCATTATGTCCATATGGAGGAACTGTATGATGTAATTATGTCCATATGGATGAACTGTGTGATTTCATCATGTCCACATGGATGAACTTTGTGATGTCATCATGTCTATATGGAGGAACTGTGTGATGTCATTGTGTCCATATGGATGAACTGTGTGATTTCATCATGTCCACATGGATGAACTTTGTGATGTCATCATGTCCATATAGAGAAACTGTGTGATGTCGTCATGTCCATATGGAAGAACTGTGTGATGTCATCATATCCATATGGAGGCACTGTGTGATGTCATCATGTCCATATGGAGGAACTGAGTGATGTCATCATGTCCATATGGAGGAACTGTGTGATGTCATCATATCCATATGGAGGCACTGTGTGATGTCATCATATCCATATGGAGGCACTGTGTGATGTCATCATGTCCATATGGAAGAACTGTGTGATGTCATCATGTCCATATAGAGGAACTGTGTGATGTCATCATGTCCATATGGAGGAACTGTGTAATGTCATCATGTCTATATGGAAAACTGTGTGATGTCATCATGTCTATATGGAGGAACTGTGTAATGTCATCATGTCTATATGGAAAACTGTGTGATGTCATCATGTCTATATGGAGGAACTGTGTGATGTCATCATGTCCATATGGAGGAACTGTGTGATGTCATCATGTCCATATGGAGGAACTGTGTGATGTCATCATGTCCATATGGAGGAACTGTTTGATGTTATCATGTCCATATAGAGGAACTGTGTGATGTCATCATGTCCATATGGAGGAACTGTGTGATGTCATCATGTCCATATGGAGGAACTGTTTGATGTTATCATGTCCATATGGAGGAACTGTTTGATGTTATCATGTCCATATGGAGGAACTGTTTGATGTTATCTGGCCCTGCAAAAAGCTAGTTTTAAGTCTATTAAAACATGTTCACCTGATAGAAATGACAACACTGTTTTTCATGAACGTCACACAGGCCGGGCACGTTTCAATCACAAGTGCTTGAAACGCGCCCGACACAGTTGCTCAAAAGCCCAAGATGTCCGGACGGTGGGATTGATGAGTGAGAGTCACTAGGATCTTTACTGAGCTCTGTGATTGCGAAGGGTTAATTACATAGTAAAGTAGAAGAAATCCTCGTTGTTTCGGGGGGCATCATTAACGTTTTGTCTAATTGGCTTCACCCTTTGTTGTTGGCGTCGGGGTTAGAATCCCCCATCGCACAGAACACGCCATGTTTTTTCCAATTTACCTTTAATTGTGATTCCATTATCACAGCGTACGCGTTGTAACTGTGTTTAAAAAGTCACTTAGCCGTAATTTCCTGCACTTGACATCGCGCTAATTTATTCAATTTTAAGACTTTTTTCATTTTCGGTGAGATAAATTGAATAACTGCAACGATAAAATAAAGCTGCACCAGGAAATAAGAAAAACTGGTTTAAATAAAAGAAGGTAAAACATCAAAATGACCCAAAAATATGGTTAAAAATATTGCAAGTAAGAGGAGAGACTTCTGGGTCAGACTGTAATGCCTTGTCTAGCCTATAGGGGGCTATGGAGCAAAATGGCAGCAACGATATGGCATTATTATTGGGGCCAATAATACAATGGTGAATATGACAATTGGTTTTATCGAATTATTATATATAATATATATTATTGGTTACTTGTTATAAAATGTCGTATTTTACTTCTGCTTGACTTTTTGCTAAATGTTTGCTGGCCTGAACAGATGAAATCTGCCTTCCGCCCAGTGAAACCTGACAATCAAGACTGAACTGTTTCCAGAAAAAATAATAATAATGTCAGTATGACATCTGGGGAAAAGAACAAGGTTAGAATTGCTTAGCGCCTAGAAGCACACAAGCCAACTTGCGCAGGACAAAACCACACACACGTAGACACACGTCACTAATAATAATCAATAATGTGGGTGGTAATTCTGAAGTCTATATAACCTGTGAAATATGTTGTAATAAAGGAGAGGAAGAATTGCTTTACCCTGAACAACGTGTCTGTGTGTGTTATTCACTCCGATCCATGCATCAACTCTAATATTCAACTTGAACGGGAGCAGATATCCACTAGGCATCTGAAGGAGATTCCACTTTTAATATGTAGTCACCGCTACTCTACTCCACTATATCTGTCCTTGGGAGGAGTTACTGTTTACAGGAACCTATAGTGCTGAAGATATAAAATCCGGGGGAAGGAGATCGGTGCAGGAATATTATCACCGTATATACTGTTACTGACCAAATCCTGTGTACTGAGACCAATATTACTAATAATACCATTATTCAAGGAGGAATATTATCACCATACATATCACCATACATACTGTTACTGACCAAATCCTATATAATGAGACCAATATTAACAATAATACAAGTATACAAGGAGGAATATTATGACTATATGTATCGCCATCATTCTGTTACTGACCAAATCCTATATACTGAGAAGTCAGATACCTTGTGGGACCTATCCGGGTTCTGTCAGATACCTTGTGGGACCTATCCTGGTTCTGTCAGATACGTTGTGGGACTTATGCAGGTTCTGTCAGATACGTTGTGTGACCTATCCGGGTTCTGGCAGATACCTTGTGGGACCTATCCAGGTTCCATCAGATACCATGTGTGACCTATCCGGGTTCTGTAAGATACCTTGTGGGACCTATCCTGGTTCTGTCAGATGCCTTGTGTGACCTATCCGGGTTCTGTAAGATTCCTTGTGGGGCCTATCCGGGTTCTGTCAGATACCTTGTGGGACCTATCCTGGTTCTGTCAGATACCTTGTGGGACCTATCCAGGTTCTGTCAGATACCTTGTGTGACCTATCCGGGGTTCTGTCAGATACCTTGTGTGACCCATCCTGGTTCTGTCAGATACCTTGTGTGACCCATCCTGGTTCTGTCAGATACCTTGTGGGACCTATCCAGGTTCTGTCAGATACCTTGTGTGACCTATCCGGGGTTCTGTCAGATACCTTGTGGGACCTATCCGGGGTTCTGTCAGATACCTTGTGGGACCTATCCGGATTCTGTCAGATACCTTGTGGGACCTATCCAGGTTCTGTCAGATACCTTGTGTGACCGATTCGGATTCTGTCAGATACCTTGTGGGACCTATTGTCACGATGCCGGCTGGCAGGTAGTGGATCCTCTGTGCCAGAGAGGGATTGGCGTGGACCGTGCTAGAGGATCGGTTCTAAGTCACTACTGGTTTTCACCAGAGCCCGCCGCAAAGCGGGATGGTCTTGCTGCGGCGGTAGTGACCAGGTCGTATCCCCTAGCAACGGCTCAACCTCTCTGGCTGCTGAAGATAGGCGCGGTACAAGGGAGTAGACAGAAGCAAGGTCGGACGTAGCAGAAGGTCGGGGCAGGCAGCAAGGATCGTAGTCAGGGGCAACGGCAGAAGGTCTGGAATCACAGGCAAGGAACACACAAGGAACGCTTTCACTGGCACTAGGGCAACAAGATCCGGCGAGGGAGTGAAGGGGAAGTGAGGTGATATAGGGAAGTGCACAGGTGTAAACACTAATTGGAACCACTGCACCAATCAGCGGTGCAGTGGCCCTTTAAATCGCAAAGACCCGGCGCGCGCGCGCCCTAGGGAGCGGGGCCGCGCGCGCCGGGACAGAACTGACGGGGAGCGAGTAAGGTACGGGAGCCGGGGTGCGCATCGCGAGCGGGCGCTACCCGCATCGCGAATCGCATCCCGGCCGGAGGTGGTAACGCAGCGCCCCGGGTCCGTGGAACCGACCGGGGCGCTGCAGTGAGGGAAGTGTAGCGAGCGCTCCGGGGAGGAGCGGGGACCCGGAGCGCTCGGCGTAACAGTACCCCCCCCCTTGGGTCTCCCCCTCTTCTTGGGGCCTGAGAACCTGAGGATCAGACTTTTGTCCAGGATATTGTCCTCAGGTTCCCAGGACCTCTCTTCTGGACCACAACCCTCCCAATCCACTAAAAAAAAAGTTCTTCCCCTGACCTTTTTAGAGGCCAAAATCTCTTTGACAGAGAAGATGTCCGAGGAGCCGGAAACAGGAGTGGGAGGAACAGATTTAGGAGAAAAACGGTTGAGGACGAGAGGTTTAAGAAGAGAGACGTGAAAGGCATTAGGGATACGAAGAGAAGGAGGAAGAAGAAGTTTGTAAGAGACAGGATTAATTTGACACAAAACTTTAAAAGGACCAAGATAGCGTGGTCCCAACTTATAGCTCGGGACACGGAAACGGACATATTTAGCGGAGAGCCATACCTTGTCTCCAGGGGAAAAAATGGGAGGAGCTCTTCTTTTCTTATCTGCGAATCTCTTCATGCGAGAAGAAGCCTGTAAGAGAGAATTTTGGGTCTCTTTCCATATGGTGGAAAGATCACGAGAAATTTCATCCACAGCGGGCAGACCAGAGGGCAAGGGGGTAGGGAGGGGGGGAAGAGGGTGACGGCCGTACACCACAAAAAACGGAGATTTGGAGGAAGATTCAGAGATTCTGAAATTATACGAGAATTCGGCCCAAGGTAGAAGATCTGCCCAGTCATCCTGGCGGGAGGAAACAAAATGTCGTAAATAGTCACCCAAGATCTGGTTAATTCTCTCTACTTGTCCATTGGATTGAGGATGGTATGCAGAAGAAAAATTTAATTTAATCTTGAGTTGTTTACAGAGAGCCCTCCAGAATTTAGACACAAATTGGACGCCTCTATCCGAGACGATCTGTGTAGGCAACCCGTGAAGACGAAAAATGTGTACAAAAAATTGTTTAGCCAACTGAGGCGCAGAAGGAAGACCAGGAAGAGGGATGAAATGTGCCATTTTGGAGAATCGATCAACGACCACCCAAATAACAGTGTTGCCATGGGATGGGGGTAAGTCAGTAATAAAATCCATACCAATCAGAGACCAAGGTTGTTCGGGGACAGGTAGAGGATGAAGAAAACCAGCGGGCTTCTGGCGAGGAGTCTTATCCCGGGCACAGATAGTGCAGGCTCGCACAAAGTCCACCACATCAGTCTCTAGAGTCGGCCACCAATAGAAGCGAGAGATGAGTTGCACAGATTTCTTGATGCCCGCATGACCTGCGAGATGGGAGGAGTGACCCCATTTGAGGATCCCAAGGCGTTGGCGTGGAGAAACAAAGGTCTTTCCTGGAGGAGTTTGCCTGATGGAGGCTGGAGAAGTGGAAATCAGGCAGTCAGGAGGAATGATGTGTTGAGGAGAGAGTTCAATTTCAGAGGCATCTGAGGAACGAGAGAGAGCATCGGCCCTAATGTTTTTATCAGCAGGCCGAAAGTGAATTTCAAAATTAAATCGGGCAAAGAACAGAGACCACCTGGCCTGACGAGGATTCAGCCGTTGGGCAGACTGGAGGTAGGAGAGGTTCTTGTGATCGGTGTAAATAATAACTGGAAATCTTGATCCCTCCAGCAGATGCCTCCATTCCTCAAGTGCTAATTTAATGGCTAGAAGCTCTCGATCCCCGATGGAGTAGTTCCTCTCCGCCGGAGAGAAGGTCCTGGAAAAAAAACCACAAGTAACAGCATGCCCGGAAGAGTTTTTTTGTAGAAGGACAGCTCCAGCTCCCACTGAGGAGGCATCAACCTCCAATAGGAAGGGTTTAGATGGGTCAGGTCTGGAGAGCACGGGAGCCGAAGAAAAGGCAGACTTGAGTCGTTTAAAGGCGTCTTCCGCTTGAGGAGGCCAAGACTTGGGATCGGCATTTTTTTTTGTTAAAGCCACAATAGGAGCCACAATGGTAGAAAAATGTGGAATAAATTGCCTGTAATAATTGGCGAACCCCAAAAAACGTTGGATGGCACGGAGTCCGGAGGGGCGTGGCCAATCTAAGACGGCAGAGAGTTTATCTGGGTCCATTTGTAGTCCCTGGCCGGAGACCAAGTATCCTAGAAAAGGAAGAGATTGGCATTCAAACAGACATTTCTCTATTTTGGCATAGAGTTGATTATCACGAAGTCTCTGAAGAACCATACGGACATGCTGGCGGTGTTCTTCAAGATTGGCAGAAAAAATCAGGATATCGTCCAGATATACAACAACACAGGAGTATAGTAGATCACGAAAAATTTCATTAACAAAGTCTTGGAAGACGGCAGGGGCGTTGCATAGACCAAAGGGCATGACCAGATACTCAAAGTGTCCATCTCTGGTGTTAAATGCCGTTTTCCATTCATCCCCCTCTCTGATGCGGATGAGATTATAAGCACCTCTTAAGTCCAGTTTGGTAAAAATATGGGCACCTTGGAGACGATCAAAGAGTTCAGAGATGAGGGGTAGGGGGTAGCGGTTCTTAACCGTGATTTTATTAAGACCGCGGTAGTCAATGCAAGGACGTAGAGAGCCATCTTTTTTGGACACAAAGAAAAATCCGGCTCCGGCAGGAGAGGAGGATTTACGGATAAAGCCCTTTTTTAAATTTTCTTGGACGTATTCAGACATGGCAAGAGTCTCTGGGACGGACAGAGGATAGATTCTGCCCCGGGGTGGAGTAGTGCCCGGGAGGAGGTCAATGGGACAATCATAAGGCCTGTGAGGAGGTAGAGTCTCAGCTTGTTTTTTGCAAAAAACGTCCGCAAAGTCCATATAGGCCTTAGGGAGACCGGTTACATGAGGAAGCACAGGGACACGGCAAGGTTTACTGGGAACCGGTTTTAAGCAGTCCTTGGAACAAGAGGGCCCCCAACTCTTGATCTCCCCAGTGGACCAATCCAGGATTGGGGAATGGAGTTGAAGCCAGGGAAGTCCAAGAAGGATTTCAGAAGTGCAATTGGGGAGGACCAACAGTTCAATCCTCTCGTGATGAGATCCGATGCACATTAGAAGGGGCTCCGTGCGGAAACGTATAGTACAGTCCAATCTTTCATTGTTTACACAATTGATGTAGAGGGGTCTGGCGAGACTGGTCACCGGGATGTTGAACCTGTTGACGAGAGAGGCTAAGATGAAATTTCCTGCAGATCCAGAGTCCAAGAAGGCCACAGCAGAGAAGGAGAAGGCAGAGGCAGACATCCGCACAGGCACAGTAAGACGTGGAGAAGCAGAGTAGACATCAAGGACTGTCTCACCTTTGTGCGGAGTCAGCGGACGTCTTTCCAGGCGGGGAGGACGGATAGGACAATCCTTCAGGAAGTGTTCGGTACTAGCACAGTACAGGCAGAGATTCTCCATGCGGCGTCGTGTCCTCTCTTGGGGTGTCAGGCGAGACCGGTCGACCTGCATAGCCTCCACGGCGGGAGGCACAGGAACAGATTGCAGGGGACCAGAGGAGAGAGGAGCCGGGGAGAAGAAACGCCTCGTGCGAACAGAGTCCATATCCTGGCGGAGCTCCTGACGCCGTTCGGAAAAACGCATGTCAATGCGAGTGGCAAGATGGATGAGTTCATGTAGGTTAGCAGGGATTTCTCGTGCGGCCAGAACATCTTTAATGTTGCTGGATAGGCCTTTTTTAAAGGTCGCGCAGAGTGCCTCATTATTCCAGGATAATTCTGAAGCAAGGGTACGGAACTGTACGGCATACTCGCCAACGGAAGAATTACCCTGGACCAGGTTCAACAGGGCAGTCTCAGCAGAAGAGGCTCGGGCAGGTTCCTCAAAGACACTTCGAATTTCCGAGAAGAAGGAGTGTACAGAGGCAGTGACGGGGTCATTGCGGTCCCAGAGCGGTGTGGCCCAAGCCAGGGCTTTTCCAGACAGCAGGCTGACTACGAAAGCCACCTTAGACCTTTCAGTGGGGAACTGGTCCGACATCATCTCCAAGTGTAATGAACATTGGGAAAGAAAGCCACGGCAAAACTTAGAGTCCCCATCAAATTTATCCGGCAAGGATAGTCGTATTCCAGAAGCGGCCACTCGCTGCGGAGGAGGTACAGGAGCTGGCGGAGGAGATGATTGCTGGAGCTGTGGTAGTAACTGTTGTAGCATAACAGTCAGTTGAGACAGCTGTTGGCCTTGTTGCGCAATCTGTTGTGACTGCTGGGCGACCACCGTGGTGAGGTCAGCGACAACTGGCAGAGGAACTTCAGCGGGATCCATGGCCGGATCTACTGTCACGATGCCGGCTGGCAGGTAGTGGATCCTCTGTGCCAGAGAGGGATTGGCGTGGACCGTGCTAGAGGATCGGTTCTAAGTCACTACTGGTTTTCACCAGAGCCCGCCGCAAAGCGGGATGGTCTTGCTGCGGCGGTAGTGACCAGGTCGTATCCCCTAGCAACGGCTCAACCTCTCTGGCTGCTGAAGATAGGCGCGGTACAAGGGAGTAGACAGAAGCAAGGTCGGACGTAGCAGAAGGTCGGGGCAGGCAGCAAGGATCGTAGTCAGGGGCAACGGCAGAAGGTCTGGAATCACAGGCAAGGAACACACAAGGAACGCTTTCACTGGCACTAGGGCAACAAGATCCGGCGAGGGAGTGAAGGGGAAGTGAGGTGATATAGGGAAGTGCACAGGTGTAAACACTAATTGGAACCACTGCACCAATCAGCGGTGCAGTGGCCCTTTAAATCGCAAAGACCCGGCGCGCGCGCGCCCTAGGGAGCGGGGCCGCGCGCGCCGGGACAGAACTGACGGGGAGCGAGTAAGGTACGGGAGCCGGGGTGCGCATCGCGAGCGGGCGCTACCCGCATCGCGAATCGCATCCCGGCCGGAGGTGGTAACGCAGCGCCCCGGGTCCGTGGAACCGACCGGGGCGCTGCAGTGAGGGAAGTGTAGCGAGCGCTCCGGGGAGGAGCGGGGACCCGGAGCGCTCGGCGTAACACCTATCCTGGTTCTGTCAGATACCTTGTGTGACCTATCCTGGTTCTGTCAGATACCTTGTGTGACCTATCCGGGTTCTGTCAGATACCTTGTGTGACCTATCCGGGTTCTGTCAGATACCTTGTGGGACCTATCCAGGTTCTGTCAGATACCTTGTGTGACCTATCCGGGTTTCTGTCAGATACCTTGTGGGACCTATCCTGGTTCTGTCAGATACCTTGTGTGACCTATCCTGGTTACATATTTACATAGTTAGTATGGTTGAAAAAAGACATACGTCCATCAAGTCCAACCAGGGAATGAAGTGAAGAGTGTAAGGGGATAAGGGGAAGGGATGTGGTTTTATAATTCTGCATAAGCATTAATGTTATTTTGTTCCAGGAATGTATCTAACCCTGTTTTAAAGTTGTTAATTGTTCCAGTTCCTGAGGTAGACTGTTCCATAAATTCACAGTCCTCATGGTAAAGAAGGCGTGTCGCCCCTTTAGACTAAACTTTTTCTTCTCCAGACGGAGGGAGTGCCCCCTCGTCCTTTGGGGGGGTTTAACCTGGAACAGTTTTTCTCCATATTTTTTGTATGGGCCATTAATATACTTATATACGTTTATCATATCCCCCCTTATACATCTCTTCTCAAGACTAAACAATTGTAACTCCTTTAATCGCTCCTCATAGCTAAGATGTTCCAGGCCCCATATTAGTTTAGTCGCGCGTCTCTGCACCCTTTCCAACTCCGCAGTGTCCCTTTTATGTACAGGTGCCCAAAACTGAACAGCATATTCCAGGTGAGGCCGTACCAATGCTTTATAAAGGGGGAGTATTATACACTATAGACTGTACCAATGATTTATAAAGGGGGAGTATTATGTCCCTGGAGTCCAGGCCTCTTTGATACATGACAATATCCTGCCGGCTTTGGAAGCAGCAGCCTGACATTGTGCTATTCTGTAGTCTGTGATCTACAAGTCCCCCAGATCCTTCTCTACCAGTGACTCTGCCAGTTTAATCCCCCCTAAGACATACGATGCTGCAGGTTATTAGTATACACAGCCCCCCTCTATATACACAGCCCCCCTCTATATACACAGCCATTCCTCTATATGCACAGCCCCCCCTCTATATATACACAGCCCCCCTCTATATACACAGCCATTCCTCTATATACACAGCCCCCCCTCTATATACATAGCCCCCCTCTATATACACAGCCCCTCCTCTATATACACAGCCCCCCCTCTATATACACAGCCCCTTCTATATACACAGCCCTCCTCTATATACACAGCCCCCTCTATATACACAGCCCCCCCTCTATATACACAGCCCCCCTCTATATACACAGCCATTCCTCTATATACACAGCCCCCCTCTATATACACAGCCCCCCTCTATATACACAGCACCCCTCTATATACACAGCACCCCTCTATATACACAGCACCCCTCTATATACACAGCACCCCTCTATATACACAGCCCCCCCTCTATATACACAGCCCCCCCTCTATATACACAGCCCCCCTCTATATACACAGCCATTCCTCTATATACACAGCCCCCCTCTATATACACAGCCCCCCTCTATATACACAGCACCCCTCTATATACACAGCACCCCTCTATATACACAGCACCCCTCTATATACACAGCACCCCTCTATATACACAGCCCCCCCTCTATATACACAGCACCCCTCTATATACACAGCACCCCTCTATATACACAGCCCCCCTCTATATACACAGCCCCCCCTCTATATACACAGCACCCCTCTATATACACAGCACCCCTCTATATACACAGCCCCCCTCTATATACATAGCCCCCCTCTATATACACAGCCCCTCCTCTATATACACAGCCCCCCTCTATATACACAGCCCCCTCTATATACACAGCCCCCCCTCTATATACACAGCCCCCCTCAATATACACATCCTCTATAGACTGTACTGTGCTACAAAGCTTGGTGTCATCTGCAAAGATAGAAACAGAGCTGTTATTACCATCCTCTATATATACACAGCCCCCCTCTATATACACAGCCCCCCTCTATATACACAGCCATTCCTCTATATACACAGACCCCCCTCTATATACACAGTCCCCCTCTATATACACAGCCCCCCTCTATATACACAGCCCCCCTCTATATACACAGCCCCCCTCTATATACACAGACCCCCCTCTATATACACAGCCCCCCCCCCTCTATATCATTGATAAATAAATTAAACAACAGCGGGCCCAGTACTGAACCTTGGGGTCACCACTAATAACCGGGGAACAATCAGAGTACGAATCATTGACCACCACTCTCTGGGTACGATCCATGATCAGTGTTCAATCCAGTTAAAAAAGAAAATTTCCAAGCCCAAGGACCTTAACTTACCTGTCAGACGTCTATGAGGTACAGTATCAAAAGCTTTAGCAAAATCCAGAAACACTATATCCACAGCCATTCCTCTATATACACAGTCCCCCTCTATATACACAGCCCCCCTCTATATACACAGCCCCCTCTATATACACAGCCCCCCCTCTATATCCACAGCCATTCCTCTGTCAAGGCTTCTACTCACCTTTTCATAAAAGCAAATTAGATTGGTGACAACTTCTATCCTTAGTAAACCGATGCTGGTTATCACTTATAATACTATTATCCCCTATGTATTCCTGTATGTAATCCCTTATAAGTCCTTCAAACAATTTACCCACAATGCACGTTAGACTTACCGGTCTATAATTGCCTGGCGAAGACCTAGAGCCCTTCTTGAAGATTGGTACCACATTCGCCTTGCGACAGTCCCTTGGCACAATACCAGACACCAGAGAATCTCTAAATATCATGAACAGGGGTACAGATATTACTGAACTTACCTCTCTAAGAACTCTTGGGTGTAGTCCATCCGGTACTGGAGATTTGCTTACATTTACTTTACTTAACTTACCTTGTACCATCTCTACATTAAGCCAGTTCAGTACATTATATGATGTGTTACCAGCACTGACCTGTACATGATGTGTTACCAGCACTGACCTGTATATGATGTGTTACCAGCACTGACCTGTACATGATGTGTTACCAGCACTGACCTGTACATGATGTGTTACCAGCACTGACCTGGCCAATGTCAGCTCCTTTTTCCATAGTATATACAGAACTAAAGAACCCATTTAGTAGCTCCGCCTTCTCTTGATCGCCTGTGACAACCTCCCCATTATCATTATTAAGGGGTCCTACATGCTCTGTCCTTGGTTTTTTTGTATTTATATATCTAAAAAAATATTTAGGATTAGTTTTGCCTGTCTCTCATTTTGAATTTTTGCTGTTTTTATTACATTTTTACAGATTTTATTAAGCTCCTTGTACTGTTTAAATGTTATCGCTGACCCATCAGATTTGTATTTTTTGAAGGCTATTTTTTTGTTGTTTATTGCTCTTTTAACCTCATTTGTCAGCCATGTAGGATTTAGTTTTAATCGTTTATATTTGTTCCCCTTTGGTATATATTTAGCTGTATAGTTATTTAGAGTTGATATAAAGATGTCCTATTTCCCTTCTGTATCAGTATTTGAGAACCCCTCCCCCAGTCTATGTCCTGTAGTGCAGCCCTCAGCCCAGGGAAATTTGCCTTTTTAAAGTTATATGTTTTTGCCTTCCCCGCCTGTCTTTGTTTTCTACATTTTAAGTCAAAAGTAACTATATTGTGGTCGCTATTCCCAAGGTTTTCCCGCACAGTTACATTACCAACCAGCTCTGCGTTGTTGGAAATGATCAGATCCCACAAGGCATCACTTCTTGTTGGGTCCTCCACAAACTGGCCCATAAAATTATCCTGCAATAAATTTAGGAATTGTCGCCCCTTTGTAGTTTTAGCCAACCCCGGACCCCAATCTATATCTGGATAGTTATAATCTCCCATTATTACCACTGTACCTGCCCGGGCGGCCCTCTCTATTTGTTTATACAGCCGACCTTCTATCTCTTCAGTGATATTAAGGGGTCTGTAGATTACACCAAATATTATTTTTTCAGTATTTCCCTCCTTTTGTAATTCTACCCACAGTGATTCCACCTCCTCAGAATCATCACACACTATGGCATCGTTCACACTGACTTTCATACCACTTCTTACATACAGACAGACCCCACCACCTTTTCTGTTCATTCTATCCTTGGGAAACAATGTAAACCCTGCAGATTGACAGCCCAGTCATGTGAGGAGTCCAGCCATGTCTCAGTGACCCCAACTATATCACCAGCCATGTCTCAGTGACCCCAACTATATCACCAGCCATGTCTCAGTGACCCCAACTATATCACCAGCCATGTCTCAGTGACCCCAACTATATCACCAGCCATGTCTCAGTGACCCCAACTATATCACCAGCCATGTCTCAGTGACCCCAACTATATCACCAGCCATGTCTCAGTGACCCCAACTATATCACCAGCCATGTCTCAGTGACCCCAACTATATCACCAGCCATGTCTCAGTGACCCCAACTATATCACCAGCCATGTCTCAGTGACCCCAACTATATCACCAGCCATGTCTCAGTGACCCCAACTATATCACCAGCCATGTCTCAGTGACCCCAACTATATCAATATGTTCCTCCAGTATCAAGGCCTCAAGCTCCCCCATTTTATTTGCTCGGCTTCTGGCATTTGTGAACATACACTTTACATTTCCATTAAGTTTTACACATATAGTCTCACTAATGGGATTTTCAGAGTTATTGGGGTTAATGTTATTATTTGAGTTATAAGGGCTAATTGTACTATTTAAGTTATTGGGGCTAATGGGATTTTTTGAGTTATTGGGTCTAACGTTGTTATTTAAGTTATTGGGGCTAACGGTATTTTTTGAGTTAATGGGGCTTATTGTAGTTATTGAGTTATTGGGGCTAATGGATTTTTTTGAATTATTGGGATTACAATTTTTCGGGCTACATTTATTTTTACAGCTGGTTTGTAACGCATGAATCTCCTTATCCACTGCTCTTAACCTCCCCCCACAGGACTCCTCTCCCCCCACCATTATGTCCTGACCCCTCTCTAACCTATCCATCCCACTGTCTGCTTTCTTTGCTTTATTATCCTCCCCCCACTCACCTAGTTTAAATACTCAGCCCCCCCTTCCAGGATTCTCTCCCCCAGCACAGCGGACCCCCTTCCATTCAGGTGCAAATTATCCGTAGAATAGAGTTTGTACCCCAATGAAAAGTCAGCCCAGTGCTCTGGTTCTGTCAGATACCTTGTGTGACCTATCCGGGTTCTGTCAGATACCTTGTGTGACCTATCCGGGTTCTGTCAGATACCTTGTGGGACCTATCCGGGTTCTGTCAGATACCTTGTGTGACCTATCCGGGTTCTGTCAGATACCTTGTGGGACCTATCCGGGTTCTGTCAGATACCATGTGTGACCTATCCGGGTTCTGTAAGATACCTTGTGGGACCTATCCAGGTTCTGTCAGATACCTTGTGGGACCTATGCGGGTTCTGACAGATACCTTGTGGGACCTATCCGGGTTCTGTCAGATACCATGTGTGACCTATCCGGGTTCTGTCAGATACCTTGTGGGACCTATCCAGGTTCTGTCAGATACCTTGTGGGACCTATCCGGGTTCTGTCAGATACCATGTGTGACCTATCCGGGTTCTGTCAGATACCTTGTGTGACCTATCCGGGTTCTGTCAGATACCTTGTGTGACCTATCCGGGTTCTATCAGATACCTTGTGTGACCTATCCGGGTTCTGTCAGATACCTTGTGTGACCTATCCGGGTTCTGTCAGATACCTTGTGGGACCTATCCAGGTTCTGTCAGATACCTTGTGTGACCTATCCGGGTTCTGTCAGATACCTTGTGTGACCTATCCGGGTTCTGTCAGATACCTTGTGTGACCTATCCGGGTTCTGTCAGATACCTTGTGTGACCTATCCGGGTTCTGTCAGATACCTTGTGTGACCTATCCGGGTTCTGTCAGATACCTTGTGGGACCTATCCGGGTTCTGTCAGATACCTTGTGTGACCTATCCTGGTTCTGTCAGATACCTTGTGTGACCTATCCTGGTTCTGTCAGATACCTTGTGGGACCTATCCTGGTTCTGTCAGATACCTTGTGGGACCTATCCGGGTTCTGTCAGATACCTTGTGTGACCTATCCGGGTTCTGTCAGATACCTTGTGTGACCTATCCTGGTTCTGTCAGATACCTTGTGGGACCTATCCGGGTTCTGTCAGATACCTTGTGTGACCTATCCGGATTCTGTCAGATACCTTGTGTGACCTATCCGGATTCTGTCAGATACCTTGTGGGACCTATCCTGGTTCTGTCAGATACCTTGTGTGACCTATCCGGGTTCTGTCAGATACCTTGTGTGACCTATCCGGATTCTGTCAGATACCTTGTGGGACCTATCCGGGTTCTGTCAGATACCTTGTGTGACCTATCCTGGTTCTGTCAGATACCTTGTGGGACCTATCCGGGTTCTGTCAGATACCTTGTGTGACCTATCCTGGTTCTGTCAGATACCTTGTGTGACCTATCCTGGTTCTGTCGGATACCTTGTGTGACCTATCCGGGTTCTGTCAGATACCTTGTGGGACCTATCCGGGTTCTGTCAGATACCTTGTGGGACCTATCCGGGTTCTGTCAGATACCTTGTGGGACCTATGCGGGTTCTGTCAGATACCTTGTGTGACCTATCCAGGTTCTGTCAGATACCTTGTGGGACCTATCCGGGTTCTGTCAGATACCTTGTGGGACCTATCCGGGTTCTGTCAGATACCTTGTGGGACCACACCTGATCAGCTCCCTATATACGTTGCAGTGTGCTGTACACCTCACATTGTTCCAGTAGCATTTATATCCTTCATCTGCATTCATCTTAGTTATCTAGTATTTTGTCTCAGGATACTCTCTATGGTTCTCGTCTCTGCTTATATCTGTCCTCTTGGTTCCCGACTTGCCTTGTTGACTATCCTTTGTGTTTGTTTGTCTCCCTTGAGTATTGTTAAAGTGTGTATTTTTGCATTAGCCTTTGTATTCCTGTTTCCCTTTTTTTTTGTTTTTCTTGTTTGTTATTTTTGACTTGATGTCCCAGCACCTTAGTCTTCATGGGTTTTGGATCCGTCGCTTATGGCGGATACACAATAGTCAGTGTATGTAGAGCCTCACTTATTCCTTGTCGATATGTGACATGCTAGGTCTAAACTGATAGATTTCTGGGTTTTCTCCTTCTGGGAGAGGAGACTGGACTAGGGACTCTTCCTACAGCTTTCGGCTTAGGGAGGATCACGTGACCAAGGCACCATTCATCTGATACAATAATATGCCGATTTGAACACTTACATTAATGTGGTGCAGAACACAAAAAACATGCATTATCTGCAGGGATTAGAATAAAGCACAATGGGCAGAGCTCCCCCACATAACATGACCTGCACAGATCATTGTAATCCTCTACGACAGTGTTTCCCAGCCATGGTGACCCAGCTGTTGCAAAACGAAAACTCCCAGCATGTACGGACAGTCAAAGGCTGTCCGGACATGCTGGGAGTTGTAGTTTTGCTACAGCTGGAGGCACCCTGTTTGGGAAACACTACCTTAGGGGCACCACCCATGGGGCTGCAGGTGGCACACCTTCTGGAGTCTCCATTTTAGTTGTTTTTTTATTTTTTCCGGACTTTT